>NC_045544.1:106983849-107283849 GCF_009769535.1 Thamnophis elegans
TAGGATGCTGGTGCGATTATGCACACCCCCTTTACGGACCTTTTAGGAATTTGGTGAGGTCCACGGTAGACAGTTTAAGGTTAAAGTTGTGGGGGTTTGATGATGTTACAATGGAGTCAGATAGAGCATTCCAGGCATTGACCACCCTGTTGCTGAAGTCGTATTTTCTGCAATTGAGTTTGGAGTGGTTTACATTGAGTTTGCATCTATTGTTTGCCCTTGTATTATTGAGGTTGAAGCTGAAGTAGTAGTTGACAGGTAGGACATTGTAGCAGATAATTTTGTGTACTATGCTTACATCAGACTGTAGGCGGCGTAGTTCCAGGTTTAAGTTTTTTATTAGCATTTGTCCAAGGCCAAAATTTTGAGCCTAGTGGCATAAGGGATTCTATTGTGAGAAGAGGAGTGGGGTACTCTTCACATGAAATACCTCTGGACCTGCTCAATTGTATTAATGTTCGATATACAGTGTGGATTCCAGGCAGACAAGCTGTATTCAACAATTGGTCTGGCAAAGATTTTGTATGCCCTAGTTTTCAGTGCAATGTTACTGGAGAAGAAGCTTCACAAAATTAGGTTAACAACTCTTAATGCCTTTTTGGCAATGCTGTTACAGTGAGCTCTGGGGCTCAGATCATTTGAGATGAGTACGCCTAGGTCCTTGACATAGTGAGTGTCCTCTATGAGGTCGTATTTGCCCAAATTTGTATTTGATATTCTGATTTTTGTTGCCAATATGTAAGATATGTATCATTTGTTGGTTGAGATTTGGAGTGGCCAATTGTTCGATCATTAGGACATATAATCAATCTATATTGGACAACATATTGATTTGTGAACTGATAGGTGCTGGAAATTTGGAAATCAGTTGGAATTTTATCAGCATTCCCATATCCAAAGAGCATGCATATATTCTCATCTGGTAAAGTTGCAATTAAGAACAAAGATGCATTCCATTTTGCTATCAAATATCAAAGAACTGTGTTTGCCATGCATGAATCCAGAGATAAAATCTTGAGTGGAGGGGAGGTTTTTAATTAAGAAAAGTGACTCCATACCAAGGAATTGTGGTCTTCAGTCTTTGTGAGATTAATTACCCTGGTATCAGTTTCTGGGAAGTATTCTACTTCTTTAATACGTCAGATGCTTAGGAGAAGGGAAAACAAAGAAAGAAAACAGCCCTGGTGTGGCCATCAACTATCCACCACATTCCAAAGGGAGATGTTTTCAATTCACTCATTATAGGGAGGTCAGCTGGGGTCAAGTTCAGTGTCACAGGAAAGAAGTGCTCCCTAGAAGGAATACCATCCATATATGGAAGAGAGTGGAAGGAAAAAGACAAAAGTGGATGGGAGAAATGAGATGAACTGTGTAACCTAATTTTGGGGGCAAATAGAAGAAAATTAGCCTGGTGTGCTATTTGAATTTAAAACCTCCTATTAACAATTCTGCTCTAGAAGGTGATGGGTACCGTAACAAAGTAAACACCTAATCCAAGGCACTCGGCTGTAATGATGTTATTAGTATGCATGTTGCAGTGGCCAGATGTAGTCTTTAAAAGGCCTGACTCCAGTATTTAATACAGATCCCCGCAAATGCATGCATAAGGAAAGATGGAGAGATAGATTCCTCTGTGAGCTGGTATTATGGTCTCTATCAAAACAGTTATAATTCGGGCAGCAACACATGGCTATTTCATGGCTCAATGAAGAGACCCATCATCTCTGTGGGCCTGGAGGGCAGACATGGTGCAACTTCTCTTAACAATTAAATCCTTGACTAAGGGCTGTCTCTGTATGCATGTGTCTGAAGAGAAAAATCAGTTTGGCGTCAATATGCTCAAGTGCAATGCTTTCCTTTTCCCCCACAGAAGATTTGTGGGAAAAGTTAAATGGTATACACTTGTCATTTAGAGCATTGGAGTAGATTGAAAACAACTTTGTTATCTGAACCTGTCCCCTCATCTTCTCAGTCTCACACTGGGTTATTTTTCTTAGTCATGGTAAGCTATGACAGGATTTTGGGGAAAAGGGCAGAATACTATTTTAGTTCATGTTAGCAGTATTTTCCATTTTTAGTAGATATCACCACTAGCTGGAAATATATTGGCATTCATTCAGTGCCTTTCTTGTTTCTGTGCCCATATTGGCTACTACAGGGCTGGGCATCATTTGGAAGGGTAAAGGTTATATTCTGCCTTCTGTGCTACATTAAGAGCCAGAATAAATGGGGCTATGTCAAAAGGAAAAAAATACACAAATAAAATTATTTTCTCTTTAGTGGTTGCTTAATCAGGTATTTCCAAGAATTTGAAGAAAAAAAATACACAAAAGCTTTAGCATTCTCTTTGGCATATATTTGTCCCAATTTTCCCATACTTTTTCACAGCTGAAAGTTCTGTATGAGTGTGAAGAAGGATGAGCTCAGTTAGATGGAGTGGCTCCCCTTTTTGCACATGTCTAAGGAGATACATCATTGAGTATTTTTCTGCTGGGATTCCTGCAGCCTGCTGGAGCTGATTCAGTGGCCGGATGGTCCCTTTCACCTTTTAGATTTAATAATGACATCAAGAAGCAGCAACATTCAATTGAACAGCTGAATATTGGTCACCTGTACAATAATCAAAATACACATCAAAATGGCTGCAACTTTAGGAAGATCTATGACTTGTTTGAATGTGATACTAATCCAACATTAAAATAATTACCGGTAGGTACTATTCCAATACTAATCATGTTTCATTTTGATACATTATTAGGAAGTATCATCTAAGCCCATTGCTTATTTCCTCTAGGCTGGCAAAAGGAGGTGTAATTTCATTTGCACTAATACATAAAGAGAGATCGTGAGATGGAACACACTTGTTCTGTCCCCCCAATGCTTTCTTTATATTTAGGCCAACCTCTGAAGCTGACAGCTTCTTTTATCTGAGAGGGTCTTGCATAATGTGAAATTCTGTTTGTTTGCATTTTTGTTAGGACTTTGTGTTGTGGCTTGACAGGTAGAGGAACTTCACTGCTTCAAAAATTCACCTAAATCCAAAAAGCCAACTGGAGCCATAATAGCCTAGGTGAAGCTGAAAGATGGCTAAGCTAAAATGGCTGAAAATATACTCATGTGTGCCAGTGGTGGGATTCAATTTTTTTACTACCAGTTCTATGGGCATGGCTTGGTGGGCATGATGTGGCTTGGTGGGTGTGACAGGGGAAGGATGCTGTAAAATCTCCATTCCCTTCACACTCTGGAGGAAGGCTACTGCAAAAGTCCTATTCCCTCCCAATCAGCTGGGACTCGGGAGGCAGAGGATAGATGGGGGTGCGGCCAGTCAAGGTGGTATTTACCAGTTCTCCAAACTACTCAAAATGTTTGCTACTGTTTCTCCAGAACTGGTCACAACCTGCTGAATACCACCTCTGATGCATACACAGATGTACCAATCAATACTCCAACTCTAATCCCAATTCCACCTCCTTGCAACCCATTTCTCCATTTAACTTAAGAACAGAGAAATCAGAAAGGCCATTTTGGTTGAATTTTGGGAGACTCTTCACTAGTTGCCATTATTCTCTCAGAAAGCACTATGAGTATTGGTATCTGTCTTCCTTCTCAGTGTTAACATAGAAAATATCTACACTGAGAAAGGTATGTGAGAGAAATAGCTACATTCTCAACAAAATAAAATGAGATTTGGTTTAGTATTTTAGTATGATATGTAGTACAATATTTGGAAAATGTTTTCAAATGGAACAATGAAATTTCATAATTGTGTTTTAGAAATAAGATAGGAAAGATGGTACAGCTTAGAATTCCAAATCTAGGAAGACATTTGGATGGGGAGAAAAATCCACAGGCAAGATGGAAAGCAACAAATTGAAAGAAAAAAAATACTCACTGTTATTACTTTGACCCAAGAATGACAGCACATGTTCTGAACAAAAACTGTATGTCGGTCTAATTGTTTGCAGTTTGGTGACTAACATTATCAGATGACTGGATCAAGGGATCCACTGGCAATTTGACTTTAGTGATTTGTTTCCCTCCCTCTTATGGGAATGTGGATGAGATCAATTAGAAAATGCAAAGTATGTTGAAACTGTTGTGGGATAAATATAGCAAATTCAATATATTGAATTTCCCAAATATATATATATATATATATATATATATATATATATATATATATATATATATATATATATATATATATATATATATAGTTGGACTCTCTTCAAAAATGACTCTACCATGTATTTGTTGCTGATATAAGTGTCCCTGCAAATAGAAAATGAAAAATAAGGGTGGTGCAGGACCATAAGGGTGAATTGTGTTTCACATGAAATCGTTGTGTCTCATGAGCAACACAATTGCTTGTTGATATTTCCAGTTTCTTTGAGGATAAATTATCAATTGGGCTGGGGAAACATGAAACCATCCATGAGAGTTCCACTCTCCATAAGTGGAAACTGCAAGCCAAAGTGCTTTCTCTGGTTATTTCTACAAACAATACAGGCCATGAGACAAATTCTCAAAAAATTCAATATCTGGCACTTTTGTAGAATAAAAGTATGCAGAGCATTTCATCCATATTCAATGATAGAAGCTTCACAACAATCTTGAAAACAGGAAAAACAAAGATTCTTATAGCACCTTCAGGGCAAGCAATGATTTGCCATAAGAGTGTTGTCGTTGTTGCAAAGTATGTCTGGAAACTTGTAAAGTAAAGGAGCTACATCCGAAAGATTAGATCCAGATTTTGTCAAATTTAGAAGAGGGTTACTGAAAGAATGAAATTGTTTTTTTCTCTTTATATCCTATATATTTTTGTTCCACAGAATGGGGATTTCAGCATTATTGTAAATAGTAAGGCTGCTGATTTTAAGGTTTGAACCAGAGGTGGTATTCAGCCAATTCTGACTGGTTCTGGAGAACTGGTAGCAGAAATTTTGAGTATTTCAGAGAACTGACAAATAGGCTGGCCCCACCCCCGCTTTCTCCCAGCTCATCTTCTTTTGTTGCCCTGAACAGGAGAACGGAGCTGGGAAGCAGGTTAGTGGGGTGAGGAAGGAATGGGGATTTTGCAGTAACCTTCCCCCAGGAGTAGGGAGGGAATGGGGATTTTGTAGTATCCTTCCCCTGCCATGCCCACAAAGCCACACCCACAAAGCCATGCCCCACCCGTTTTTCTTCCCCAACCTGGTTTCTTCTATCTGTATTGGACTAAATTCCCAACATATGCAGAAAGCATGTCAATGAAGAGTCATGAGGGGATTTATAAATACACAAAATACATCAAACTGGAGAAGGCAGTTTGTAATGTATTGAATCAAGAACATGTTTAACTGGGAGAACTTCAGTGTTCCTGTTGAATAGATTCTCCATTTGGATTTTAATTGCTTTAACAACTAATGTAAGCAGTAAGGATGGAATTTGTTCAAAAGCAGCTCTGATGGAGAAAAAATTCACTTGGGACTTTTCCTATGTTATAAAATAAACCAATAATAGTCCTTTTCATGATGACATTTAATTGATGTGATACCAGTAGATTAGCTTCAATATTTAAGATACATAGGAGAAGCCCAGTTAAAGGTTTTACAAGACTTTAGATGTAAAGTTTTGAAGCAGGTGAAGTTGTTTTGAGTTATTGTTTAGCCACACAAAATTGGAAATTCCTGCTTGGAGCTACCAGCAAAAAAATAAAGGCAACTTTGCTAAAGCAGATAAAAAGACAATAAATGTACGTGATAACATATTGAACCTTTACACGTCTAAGAAAATAAACAGCTAAAAGACATTTCCAGGTGTGACTTCAGTTCCATGAGGGAAGTGAATTTTTCCCCTGTCCATCAACTAACACTATTATCAGGTCCTGTTGTGAAACCAACATTTTATTTAAACTTTGCTGCTTCCATCTATTCAGAAACCCACTATTCCTGCTAGTGAAGTGGTATGATAGCAAAATACTATTGCCTTGTTGGCAGAGGGGTCCATTTGCTTTGACAATGGACTTAAACAACCATTTAGGAATGTCCTAGGAGGTTAATTGTTCTGTGTAAATTCTTCTGTAAAAAAACATCCTGATCTGTAATTCAATAATATGTGGACTGGAACTGAGTAATTCTTATTAAAGTACTTTTTATATTACTGGGGAATAACATATGAGTCGCTGCATTGATTACCAACAGATTTTCCAATTGAGAATTCTGGTTGAGGCCTATAAAGCCTTATCTGGATTACCTCCAGGACATTGTAGGGAATGTCTCCTCCAGGTGAAATCTACATGGCCTATGCATGTCAGCAGGGAGGTGATGCTTGAAGTTCCTTCCCTATGAGAAATCCAGCAGTCATGAACCTGAAGGAAAATCATTTTTTTCTCTTTCTCTCTCTCTCTATATATATATATGTATACGCAACTCTGGTAAAGGTACTTTAAAGTAAGTTCCAGCCCCCTGCTGAAACAAAGTCATTTCCCCAGCTCTGGGGAAAGCAAAAAAGGAGGGTTCCTGGTACACCTCAAACATAGGAGTTTTCATATTGTGATGGTCATTACAAAATATATGGAAGGAAGGAAGGAAGGAAGGAAGGAAGGAAGGAAGGAAGGAAGGAAGGAAGGAAGGAAGGAAGGAGGGAGGGAGGGAGGGAGGGAGGGAGGGAGGGAAGGAAGGAAGGAAGGAATGAAGGAAGGAAGGAAGGACAAAACCTGAATTATATTGTATCCAAATACATTTGGAAAACAAGTAGCAGAGGATTAATTCAGAACAGCTTTCCACTTACTCTTAATGGAGCAAACTTTGTAGAATGGCTTTGTGCTCAATTGTATCTTTATTATAATGTTCTGGATGAGTTGCCATCATATTGCTGTACTACCACCACAACAATCTTAATTAATACCAGATCAGTTAAGAAACTTTGGAGTTTCACTTCAAAGTAAATTCTGTGTCACCACAAATCATATTCTCAACCTTTACACTTCCTATTCTGACTTCCAGATTCTTTCAAGCATGCTGAAAACATACCGCCAATATAACTGATTTCCAAACAATATACAATACATGCAACAGGTAGGGAAGACATGAATGGGTGTGGGGATGGGGAAGAGGAAGTAAATAATATTTCAAAATTGACCCAACATTCTGTAGATAGGGAAGGAAAGGTACCAATAAAATGGACTAGTTTTGATTTTTATAAACAAGATTGTCAATAACATTTATATTAAAAAAGAACTTGGCTGGTTGACTGAAACAAAAAACAGAAAATATCCTCCCCAAAAAGTCTGACATGAATATGCCAATGAAATCAGACTGAAAACCACAGCAGATGGCAGCTGATGGTTGACCCTGTCTGGGCTTGGAAGCTAAAGTAGTGGTGGGCTTCCAAAGCCTTGTGGCATCTTACAGATACTTCTCTTTTACTTCTTAATGTTCCAGTTAAATCCTAAAAGAGCTGAAGAAGCTTGTTGGATGAGAAGCAAAACCTCTTCAAGGAAAAAAAAAAAAGTCCAGTTGCTTTTAGGGGAAAAAAGCACTTTTGGGGCAACCATGACTTGGATGACTGGGAATCTCCATAGACATTCCTGTTTAATGTACCACTGAAATATATCTCACAGAGATTATTAATGCATGTCTGTTCAGATATAACTAGAGAAGGAATCACCATGCCAGTAAAGCAAAAGCCAAATCAGACTTTCATGTTTTAAGTGATATCTAATTCCCCTTTTCTACTTGGAAACAAACAAACAAACCCTATCCTAGTAGTATCATTACAATAAATCCAATGTAGAGTTTTATACAATGGCATACACATGACTAATCCCATAAGGAATTTGTTCTATGTCTTGCCTGTCACCAGCTGTAAACTGCTGCTATTTCTCTGTTCATTAGAGGCTCCTGTAATTTCCAGAATGGGTAGGGTAGCTTCCAAACAGGTCTGAGGTTCCTTTATGGAAGTCATAACATACACAAGAGCATCACAAAAGACTCTGCTGTGACTACTCTGCTGGAGAAAACAATATACAGGAGATATTATTTATTACCAATGTCTTATTTTTCATCTCACTGGTGTAACATATAAGCTTACATACATATATATCCTGCAATCATCCCTTTACATCTGAGAGAAAAAGAGGACTGAAATGTTTGAGAGTTGGTTTTATTTTGTTTTTAATAGGAGTCAAAAGAAAGCAGAATATCAACTCTGCAGGCATCAGATGATTTCTGTATATTTGGGCTAGACAATGCCGATGTTAGAATAATCACACAATCAAAATTTAACTCATTCCACCTTTTGTCCAGGGAAAATGTTTAGCACAAAGTACTTATTTCATTTAAACAGGCACTAAAATACTTGCAAAGTCCCTTTGTCTGCATAGACAAAAAGACATCAAGATCTGCAAATTGAGAAGATGATACTATACCCTCATAAGGAATTAGTATGAGCAGTGATGGGGTGGCCTGGAGAAGATAAGTATTTGGATTCCTAGTATAAACTGTATTATACAGCATTTTGGAAAAAATGTCATAGTTATTATGATTACTCAGTGGTTGTCTTAGTGAGTGTGTTATATTAGAAAGCAAGACAAACTGGGGAGTTTTATGAAAACTCTAAGGAATGGTATCTTGGACTATCTGTAAGCAAACTTGACCCCTGACTTACAATTCCAGTTATAAGGCTTAGAGAATCTACTAGCTATAATCACATTTTGAAGAGGAATGAAAAAGAACCGTGTTCTACTCCTACAGCATTTATATTCAACCTATCTATCATCACACCTTAGACCAAGTAGGATTCCACCCCTAAATGTAACAGTAGGCAACTATTATGGTTAAAAGACTCCCCAAGGTCCCTTCCAACTCTGTTATTCTGTTAACAAATCTGTTATTAATTTTTTTTATAGCAGAATCAATTTAATTCTGTTAATAATCTAGAAAATGTCTACGTATCTAAATTTAAGTCTACTAACCTTTTTGTAAGATGCTGGCTAGGGACTATAATAAAGGTACTATGGGTTTTGTGGCTAAAAAAGTATCAGTGTTTGTTTAAAAGAAGCAGAGAACCACAGCATTAAACACAATTTACCAAGGAGCCCATTTGGAATGAAATGCTATTCTGCCACTAACTGCTATTGAACATATTATTCACATAGAAATCTATTGTCAAATAATATTTTTTTAAAAATAAGAACTCTGAAGAGTGCCAAGAACTCTCCTTTCATGCTTCAACAGGACATAATTTGCTTGAAGTAAAAATGACTAGTTATGTATAATTATTTTATTATTGGGAGAAAACATGCCTAAACATTTTTAGAGTATCACATCATACGGTTTTCTTTTAGTTAATGCTTAGGCAGCTGAAACACAAATTGCACAAATCCAAGGCAATTAAAAGATTTCTCCAGATCACCCATAGCTTGGAAATATGGAAAACATAGCTTACAAAAATAGGATTTGATGGGATTTCAGTTCTATTTCCTTACTAGAAAAGTGGTCATATCAAAATACAATACAATTATTAGGCATGTTTGCCTCTTTCATTTATGTTCATGATTCTTTCTTTAATAAGAGAATAACACAAGCAGTGCTATTAGATTTGATGCACTAGCTATTTATAATACTGCACCCAGGGCAAGAAAACCAATAGGTTTTCATCATCTTAATACCCTTCAGAACCCAACTGGTGTTCAACTCTTGTAGGAGTGCAAAATGTCTACAGAGAAATATCTTGGGTAGAAGATTTTAAAATTCAAATTATAATGTTCTTTTCTGTGGAAATGACTTTACATAGATACCTAGACTTTACTATTTTTTCTGGACATTTCCATCAGCTTGGAAAAATAGGAAGTGTGTTATTGATGTCATTTGGAAACTGAAATTTGATTTTCTGGTTCACAAGCTAAGGTGGTTCCATCCTCCTGAAGAAGATATTTCCTTTAACATCTTCAATGGGAAGGTTGTTGGCTGTGGAATTAGAGAATGCCTTCTCTGTAGTCATGCTAAATGTGTGGCAACAATTGCTGCAAGCTGTTTTGTCTTTCTCCATGGGGCCTCCATGGATCACGAAGACTGTTTTTTGATTCATACAAATGGAACAGCATAACTTTAAAAAGATTAACACAAAGTAAATCCATAAATTAACTAAGGAAGCTCAGACACAGCATTAAAATACCCCATGAAATAGCCATGGATATCTTGGAAGTCAGGGTACTCCAGCCCTTAGTGAACAAGATATTCCAAAACATGGGGGTAACCACTGAAAAGACATGTTGTGGAACTTCATTCCCCTTCATGGGGGTACTGGGAGAGATGGTCTTATTAGTACCTTGGAGCTAAGCCATGGATTGATAGATAATGACCAACACATTCAACTGGACTAGAAGCAAACTGGTGATCAGTAGAGTGATTGTAGCATTAATGTTATTGATTAAGCTGCAGTTGCTAGAAGAAGACAAGTTGCTGCATAATGGACTAGTTAAAACTTCTAAGTGATCTTCAAAGGAAGCCATGTGTTGCAATAGTTCAAGTGTGAAGTGAAGAAAGCATAAGTCACTGCTTTCAACGTTTCTGAGACACAAAAAGACCACATCTGACGCAAAAGCAAAATCTTGGCAAAAACCTCTCGCCAATGGTATCTACCTGCTATAGAGATGTTAAATAGCATTCAAGGATTGGGAGGGGGAGGCCAAGTTTGGTAGTAGCTTATATTGTAGCAATAATGGGCTTGACTATTCATTTCTCATGCACACCATGTGGAACCACAGGTAGAAAGAAGTGGAATCATTGCAAAATTCTGTATCCAATTTCCAACATTCTCAAGTAGTCCAGAAGGAGAAGGTGATCAATGTTACTGAAAGTGACTTAGAGGTAGAAATGGTAGACATTACTCCAGTCAGATCCTGACCAAAGTGATTTTACCAGTATTTTCATGGCCTTCAGAAAAGCTGTCAAGACCTGGCTTTTCTGGCAGGCCTGGGGCTGTTGACCTCATTATTGAGGTCCAGCCCCGACTGAAATGAATGTATCTGTGTTGTTTTTAACTTGTCTTATTTTATTTTTATTTTATTTTATTTTCTTTCTTTCCCCTTCTGTAAGCCGCCCGGAGTCCTTTGGGATTGGGCGGCCTATAAATAAAATCAAACTTCAAACTTCAAACTTCATTTTCATTAAATGTTCACATTTGGAATCCTACTGAAAAGAGCTCAGAAAATCAACTGCCTTGATAACTTAAGTCTTATTTTCCTCTTCAAAACCTTTCTAAAATATGGAAGTTGGAGATTTGTCTGTAGTTGTTTATGGTAAGAGGGACAGCATCTTCAGAAGAGACTGTAACACTTCCTCCTTCAAGATGGATCATGCTATAGCTTCTTTCACTGAGGCACTGGTATCTCCCAAATTCAATGAGACATACTCTATCTTGCAGCTAAAATGAGCAAGAGAGTACATGGATAGCTTTTGCAGATGGAACAATTATACTACCAAGGACCTTATTCACATCCTCAGTTCTCAAAAGCTCAAAAAACTTCCAAATAATCACAGAAGATGATTTCTTGGTTATCGATTCCAAGGGAATGTGAGTGATTTCATTTGTAATAAACATCACAAACCTGTTTCCAATGGCCTGGAAAGGGATCTTCAAATAGATACTGGAGGAAAATTTGTAGATTCAGTAAACAAGAAATATGCATATTTCACTATTTGTTTATTTAAAATATTCATATGGCTGCCCAATACAACCAAGGTGACTCTGGGTGGTTTACAAAAGAAAAAGCAATAAAATATAACAAAAGTGAAAAACAAAAGTGAATAAACCAACAAACAGCTGTGAAACACAAAACAACCATCAAACAACTGGGGCTCTACCATATTATGACTCAAAGGCCCAAGGAAATAACCATGTTGTAATAGCCTTTCTAAAGTCAAGTAGTTTTTAAGTCAACTGTTTGCTTCACTACAGTATAACCCTTAATATAATTATCTGTGTTAGTTTTCTGTTTCCTAACTAATTCTAGATACTTCATCTCAATAAATCAAGGAACATATTGATATACTAAGGATAGTAACTGGTGCTCAGAGACATTCTTATCCAATGCCTTTGCCATCTTCTTGTCCCTGTGGCAAGTGTAACTTGTAGAAAAATTGATCACAAGATCCCTGGGAATTTCCATTAACTCCATCAGAAAACCCATCAGACACCTGGGACAGATCATCTTAGCGCTAGGTAAAAGTAATCTGACTACATCAAAGAACTAATGGCATTTTTTTCTTTTCACATTAAGAAAACAGAATAACAGAATTGGAAGGGACTTTGGAGGTCTTCTAGTCCAACCCCCTACTTAGGCAGAAAACCCTACACCACTTCACACAAATGGTAATTCAATCTCTTCTTAAAAACTTCCAGTGTTCGAGCATTCACAACGTCTGGAGGCATGTCACTGATTAACTATTCTAACTGTCAGGACATTTCTCCTTAATTCTAGATTGCTCCTCTCCTTGATTAGTTTCCACCCATTGCTTCTTGTCCTGCCCTCAGGTGCTTTGGAGAATAGCTTGACTCCCTCTTCTTTATGGCAGCTCCTAAGATATTTGAACTCTGCTATCAGTCCAGTGGTGGGTTGTGATAGTATGCTACAGTACGGATGTAGACTGCCTGGAACACCGGGTACTGGTACGATGCTCCAGAGGGCCCGCCCACCTGCCTGGACTCCTTACCTGTCCTTTGAAGCCTTTGGGCCTTCCGTGCACGGGCATGGCGTGTACAGTGCCTATGCAATGCTCCGCCGAGCAGCTGGAGCGTCACGAAGGCTTGCAGAGGCTGGAAGGTAAGACGCGTGCACGTGCTGCATTCATGTGTAGGATGATTGGCCCTGTACCGGTTGCAACGGGATCTGGAACCCATCATTGCCCTAATCTTTCTTTTCATTAAATTAGACATACCCAGTCTCTGCAACCGTTCTTCATATGTTATGTTATATCTGCTCCAAGATAAAAGCTAGGTCCAACATATGACTAGATATACAGTATGTGACAGATCTTTTGGGACAAGCCTATGGTCACTATGGAGGCCATGAACTCCTAAGCCCATCTGGATTCTCCTCCCATGGCATTTAGGTTAAAGTGCTCCAGTACCAAAAACCTGTGAGATGTCTCTCCTATCTATAGGAATGTTTGAATGCAAACCATTTGTTGTATCTGAAGTCCTGCTATGGATCAGTAGGATTTCAACATTAGTTTAGCTTTATTTAATTTACTGCCATACTATTATCTTTGAACTGTACTTAATCAGAAAGTGTACCTTACTATAATATATATCAAAATAAGGCAAATATTCAAGGGATAAAGACTTACGCTATCTGGTACATTAAAGTACAGTGAAAATGTATGGAACACTCAGCATAGTGAAGGCACCTCAACTGAATTTTTCCATATCTTAATGCGATCACTAAGTTGCATTTTAGCAACTACTGCAGGATATATTCAAACAAGATTTCATCTATCTCAGACATGAACAGCATACTCAATAAAATTTGAAAAACACAACATCATCAAATGTATTTCTCGTTGAGGTTTCTTTTTAAAAAAAATGATGCAACAAACAAGCATTGAAGGGGTTGAATTTCACTGTGGAAATCTCTATATAGTTTGAAACAGAAGGAACGATAAATGACTGTCTTTATAGTGTGAGCGTCAGATTGAAAAATCAAGAGACGTTAGTCCTCCAAGTCCCTGTTAGCATGCGGAGTTTTTATGTTCTTTATGCCTTTGTTGGTGGATGAGTGGCTGCTTAAGCGCTCATTCATCATTTGCTATATAAAAGAAAAAGCTATTACCCAAAACTCATTTTTATAGTTGCAGGCAAACTGAAATAATCATTTTCAAGGACCTAAAGCTGTTTCTTGAAGAATGTCATCATATTCTCTTCATTTTACTTACCACTTAAGATAGTATATAAGACATCTTCAAGAAGTGAACATTGCAAAAATATGGTTGCAGAATTCTGATATTTGCCCTGTTGTTAAAAAAAACCACCTTTAGATAACTCAAGATACATTCCATAGCTGCAAATGTTCACCATGGATAAATCGATACAAGAGTTATAGATCTACTGATTTTGATTAGCACTTAGGGACATGAAACCAGTTTCATTTTCTGGCTTGTGGTGAGCCTAAATGTCCTATCACATTCATAGTCTGATAATATACATACTCATCACTGATGAGTTAAAATGTATATGCATATCACTCATTACTCAGTTGCTGATAATGATATGGATTAATTCTTAAAGGTTAGACAATACAGTGCATTTCCTAAACATATATTTATGGATTCTGCAGTCTTTCACTTGTTCTGATTGGCATTATTTTAATTTTGTAAAATATCCCAAAATATGTATGTATGCATGCTTGTGTGTGTGTTTGTGTACACACACAATACTGATTATAACTGAAGAATACAAAATCAGCAAACCTGTAGATTAATGCAGAGGCAAGCTGGAACAAACTTCTGAATTAAAGCAATTGATATTGACGTAGATCGAAAGTCGAACACTTTATTCATCCCTAATCACAAAGTGAAAGTATCAAGCTGGAAAGAATATGTTAACATGGGCTAAATTGCAAATAAAACCAATTATCACAGAATCATTTCCATATCTATCAAAGCAATTTTATTTTACTAAATTATGATATCTAGGGGATTGGAGAACAACCTTCTCTGATGATTGCAGGTGTTAGCATTGGGAACAATTCTCAACTGGACATTCTCATCCGTTTATTGAATGCATGCCACTGACTTATTGTGTTCCAACTTTGTATCTTCTAGATCAGTGGTTCCCAACCTTTCTTTGGCCACACCACACCTAAGCATCTTTAAAATGCCCCCCCCCTCCCAGTGACATATAATTCTTGCTTTACTCAAAAAGTGAACTCTACTCACATGGCGGAAGTCTGAAAGACCATTAACTTGGTTTAAACAAGGTTCAAATTGCCCCCATTAAAAATCAAATTGCCCTCTTGTGGGGCATAGCCCCCACGTTGGAAACCACTGTTCTAGATCTAGTCCACTCTTAGGCAGAATGAAGTAATGACCTTCAGCAGCAGGGGTTGGAAAGACAATAATTACTTCCCTCAAATACTTGTTTTGAAGTCTCCAGGCTTTCTACATTCTTGGAAGACTGAAATGCCTATCCTGCACCTTTGCTGCCCTGACAGAGTGGTGGAGGATCCAACCCCATTGCTGATATTGAAGTATGCTTTAATTGACATCCATTTTGCCTGCTGCATATGGAATTGAGGAGGGGGTCATCTTGCCTTTTTTATCAGAAGCAAAATTTCTTGGACATTTGATGAGAGATATTATGCAAGAGCAGAGCTCTAAGCTTCTTAAGAATGTTATTGGAGCAAAACCTTCAACTCTAAAACATTTGTTTAATGGTAAGACTTGCATGGTTGATAATTCCTTCATTATCAAACAGTTTTAAGTCAGACAGATGTAACAACACTGTCATCTTCCAGCCATGACATTTCTGTACTTTCACTATTAGAGAATTGTAGGTGAAGTGGCTAAAAGAAAGAAAAAAAGCAATTATCACCTTCCCCACCATTTCAGTTTATTTAAGTTATTTTGCCAAAGGGTCCTTTTATGAGTCCAATGTTTAGTGTCAGGATATTTGCAGCATCTTACGACCTGACAGCTTAGCATGGGAAGAGGTGGGAGAATGTCACTTGTAAATGAATGTGTTATTTACATACTAATTAAACTTTACTCAATTGGGCAATCAACTCTTGTTTGGGAAGATGCCTATTCTGTTAATCTCCAATCCTAAAATTTTATGCAAAATGGAATTAGATCTTATTTCTAGGAAACAAGTCATCACCGATTTATATTTATAAATCCTTCGTGGTCAAATAAGATTTTCAATATGATTAGATTTTTGTCTCTAATTTTATCAAAATGTTCTTCAGCTATTTGATAGCTGTAACTTTCCATACTAGAATCTTTCTTTATTGCCACATATCAAATAGTAGTTTGGCATCATTTAATCATTCACAATAAATATGCCCAGTCTTTGACATTTTAAGCTGCTGGTGGGAATACAGAATGTTGCCTTATTCCAGTTTGTTGGTGCCTCTGAAGAGAGAGAGGAAATGACATCAGATATCAAGCTATTATCTCAAAAATGAAACAAATTATATATTTTACCTTATTTTTGTAAAGATATCATGGCATCTGATATCATTTTGACCTAAACAGATATCTATTTTCCAAATCAGATCACCGGTTCATCTTTTTCAAGATGCTCTTCACTGATGGCAGTGGACACTCGTCTCCTGGATATCAGATGTCAGGAAGGCAGAAATGTCAGGTAGAAATGAAGTGCTGGTGATGAACCTTAGACTATGTGTATGCAAATAAAGTACTACATTGCAGTTAAATACTTCCTCAAATACTTTGAGGAAGGTTTCTTAGATAAGGATTTTTCCCCAAATAATTCCACTGAATCTAGTGGATCGAGATGAATCAGGATTGAAAGTATAGTTAGTCAAAAACTCTTTATTTCTATTTGGAATCGCCAATCACCCAGCGTACGTGAATGGCAGGTTCACTGGAATTACATCAGAAAATGTAGAAATATTCAAAAGTGCAGCCTTTTCTGCAAACCATTTAGTTGAGCTTCTGATAGTGGAGGGATCTTCAGAAGGGCCTACATGGATGATCTAAAGCAGTTTCACTCCTCAGAAATAATGAAGTTCTAAACTGTTTCTGCCTTTTTCAAGATCATTACTAAATTATGTCTGACAGGCAACAGGCAGTGAGTGCAGAACCTTCAGTATAGGCTTCATATGATCCAGAGGTGGGTTCCTACCAGTTCACACCTATTCGATAGAACCGGTTTGTCAAATCTACCGAACCGGTTAGAAGAGGTTCCACCAGTGGACCCGGAAAGCAGGCCACACCTACAGGAGAGGTTCCAAAAAATTTTGAAACCCACCACTGATCCTTGGATATGATTATTCTACACTATCATGCTCATATTTATAAAACCCAGTGCCTCTGTAAAAGGTAAGGATGACTACTGCATTTGTGGTGCAATCAGAACATTGCGTGTGTTGAAGTTGTTTTAACGCAAACCAAAGATGCCTTTTAAAAAAAAGTTTACATCATATTCTTATGCATGCCAGTGCTGTCTGTGAGGTAATTTAAGGTGGTTCTGACAAGTGTCGTCGGCATCTTCATATCTGGTCACATGGGTGGCAAGCCACTCCCATCTGGTCACATGGGCAGCAAGCCACTCCCACAAAGGAGGCCACACCTACAGAGTAGGTTCGAACAATTTTTGAAACCCACCACTGATATGATCTCTCTATTTTGCTCCAGTCAGCAGCCACATTTTGTACCAATTTCTGCACAATTTGGGTAGCTTCATGTAAAGCAAAATAGTCAAGAGAGTTTGTATTCAAGATATGAATAACCATTGGTATGATTGACCAGTTTGGAAGAGCTACAGTTGCTTGACAAGCTGTAATCATGCAAAGATACTCTTCTCCACAGTTGCTACCTGCAAATCAAGGGATACTTTGGGGTCAAAGAGTTTTAATGTTTAATGTCCTAATGTTTTAATTATGTTCTGCCATCTTGAATTTTCCTTTTATTCCTCCTAAAAGGATGTTCAGGGATATATGGATTACCATATTTTTTGGAGTATAAGACACCTTTTTTCCTCAAAAAAGGTGAAAATCTGGGTGCATCTTAAACACTGAATATAGCATTTTTGGCCTCCCAAAACCCCACCCCTTCACCAAAATGGCTGTGCATAACCTTTAGGAGGCTTCCAGAGTGCTCCTGGGTACTGGGGAGGGCAAAAATGAACAGAAAAGGGCTATTTTCTGCTTGTTTTTGGCCACCCCAGCCCCCAGGAGCACTCTACAAACCTCCTAAAGGCTAGGCATGCCCCTTTTCCTTTTTTACAAAAATTGGGCCTGTTTTCATGAAAAACGGGCCATTTTTGTGAGGTCTGCAGAGCACAAAAACCTCTTTTTAAATTTGCCTCATCAAAATCCTGGTGCGTCTTATACTCTGGTGTGTCTTATACTCTTAAAAATACAGCTAAGTGCTCTCTGAAAGAAGCATTGCCATTTCTACCATGAAGATAATAAAGGTGGAAAAAATGAAAATATATCACCAACTTCCAAAAGTCAACCCAGTTTTTGTTTTACTTTGCTTGGTTTTAGGGAAAAGTGAATTTTTGCCAGACATACTTTCTATTAGCATGGAATTTCTAGATATAAAAACAAACTTGTCCCAGCAAGATCTGGAGCAAAGTTCTTTTACATCCCTACCCAGCACTAAAGACATAAAAGCTCATAAGGCCAATTGAAGTATTTTTCTGTAACTGAGATTTTGGAGAATGTTCTTTTTTTCACATTTAAGCAAACCAATCTGACTCTTATTTTCTAGACCACACATATGTACTGTATATATGTAATACAGCTCATGCAGATTTTTTAACATTTTCCTAGATTTTGCATGTTTATGGTTTTAAAAAATGCACACAAACCTGTGCAAATTAGAAAGCTGGATACAAAAGTGTACATACGAGGGAATGATGGGGAAACACTAGGAAAATAAATACAAAAATAAGGCAAACTATGCTTTCCTAGATTTCTTTTCTCAGTTATATGCTATGAGTTTCCTTTCCTTCCTTTTGAATGAACTCTTTTAAATTGAAATGCAAAATAATGCAAACATTTGATAAAACACATTTTTACTTGAGTACATACAACGGAAATGGACAGAATACTGATGATATTTCTTCAGTGCTTTTGAATGTACTGCATGAAAAGATAGTGTTTTTCTGCAGATCTTTCAAACATCTGTTTTTCCTAGAATTATATTGCAGTTGCAGAGAGTAGATACTTGATCCTGGGAAAAGATGCAAGTACTTTAAGAAGCTATAACCGCTTTCCATATTTTAATTTTTCCCAAGCAAAAGCATCATGAACAAAATTGAACTGTCTCATTAAGGCATAGCATACTATAGGAACTGGGGGTGGGCAAGAAGAGGCAAGTGATAAAACTTGCATTGCAATATTATAATACTGCTCTTAATATATTTTTCTGTAACTTTGCAATGCAAATGTAGAAAGATGGAAGTTATGTTGTGATGTTACAATGCTTGTTTCATCATTCTAGAATCATTGCAGCTTAAGATCCTATGTCTTTAAGGCAGTAGTTCTCAACCTATGGGTCAGGACCCCTTTGGGGGTCGAATGGCCCTTTCACAGGGGTCACCTAAGACCATTGTAAAACACATATTTTCGATGGTTTTAGGAACTGAGACACCAATTTTATGGTTGGGGGTTACCACAACATGAGGAACTGTATTAAAGGGTGCAGCATTGGAAAGGTTGAGAATCACTGCTTTAAGGGATGGGTAATTGCACTTTGAATGGCATTCTCATTAAGTGATTTGATTTGATTTCTATCTCTTATGGAGATAACTGTGACTCCAGTATTTGGTAATTGACAATATTAACCAATGGATGGAATTTAAAATTCGACATGATATACATGTGCATGTTACCTGTGATTTCATGCAAATTACAGTGTTGGAAGTTAGCACCTACCCCTCTACTAGAAAAAAAATGAGATATTTTAGGAAATATTAAAAAGGCAGAATATTTCTCTTAAAAGGGGGAAGAAACTCACCCCACCATCTTTGTCAATGGGCCATTAAGGCCTAAACCAGTCTATTCTACATAATAAAGATCTCCCTCCTTCAAGCAGAGCCATAGTAGGAATTGCCCCAAACCCCTTCATTACATCATTGCCCAGCAAGGCTCAACCAAGCTTGGGACTTAGGACAGCCTACAGAGTTGGCCCTGCATGGCCCCATGGGAATCTGACAACAAATCAGAATACAAGCTCAAATTCAAAAGCCCAGAAAGGGAATAAAACCCAGGCTCTCTCAGCATCTCTTCAATTTTTTTCCTTAGGACCTCAAACCATGTGGTCATGTCCACCATCAATAAACCTTCTTTCCAAGCAACTTCCATAAATCCAGTGTCTTTTCCCCCACTTGGAACAGAACCCAGATGGACATTTTTTCAAACAACAGTATATCAAATATATCACAACATTTCTCAGTTACATTGTTATCTGTTCTAAAAATAATCCTTGAATTTAGAGTTCAGAAGTTTTTTAAAAGTTTGAAGAAATTCATTGAATCTGCCTTTCTGATGCCAAAACTTTAATAACATTCTCCTTATGAATCAAGTAAAACTCCCCACAAATTCCCTACTTGTCCATTTATTATAAGCTTGTAGGCTGGCTTTAGTTGGCATTTTGTTCCAGTTAAGATATTGTTTAACTTGGAAATCTGTTTTAACAATTAATGCTTGAAGTGGTGCACATGTAATTTGCTAGTATTTTCATTTTCTGTCCTTATCCCCTCTGAGACTATATAAATGACATGCTTTTTTTATAAAAGAGTTTGTTGTGAATTGTTCAAGTTATTTCTTTTTAAAGAATGCTTTAAGCAACATGATTTATCAAGGCAGATTGCCCCTGTCATGCCCCTGAGGTGAAACAACATCTTGTCCACACCAAAGCAGGGAGAATGTGAAGCTCTTCCCTCAGGTGGTTTGCAATCCAACCACCCTCCTTTACTTGGAATGCAAAAGCAACATGATTTTTTTTTGTAAATTCCCATGAACATAAACATATCCCAATACATCTCTCAAACTAATATGGACAATGCCAGTTTTTATGAGCTCTTGGAAGGCAGCCAGAGATTATTGCAACTGATCACTGTATCTTATTGTCCTTTCTGCCTGATGGGGAACTTTAAAGCAAAATTGTCAGACAACAGTCATAATATATTGTGATCCGATTGTTGGAATCAATTATTTTAAAAAGCTTCCATTTTTAAAATAGTCCCATTTCACTTACTCAAGTGCAGCAAGGTCAGTAAGTAATTTCTCTGCTTTCCCAAATATCAAGGCTTAGTTGGGTCATACAGCATAAACAGTGTTTCTCAAACTTGGCAACTTTAAGACGTATGAACTTCAACTCCCAGAATTCTTGCTGCTGAAAATCAGCTGGAAATCAAGTTAGATGTTTGGCCTAATCTCTTTTAATTTTAATAGATATGTGACTGTTTGAATTTTCATGAAGATGGCAAGCAATCCATCATGGATGATTACAGTCATTTTATGAAAGAAAACTAGATAGTACCGCATTGAGTAAAAAAAAAAAATCACTATAAAACAAGCTATTATGTCAAGGGGGAAAAAATGGAGAGTGTTTGAACTCCAAAACAGAAGAATAGCAATAGCATAGACTTACCATGTTTTCCTGAAAATAAGACAGGGTCTTATTTTCTTTTGATCCCCAAAATAAGCAATTGGCTTTATTTTCAGGGAGGTCTTATTATTTTTGAGGTGCAAGAGGAGGTAAGTGTGGTCACCTCATAGCTGCTGCTGTGTTGCAATATTTTGGGGGAGGGATTATTTTCAGGGGAGGGCTTATTTTACTGCATGCACTCAAAAGCCTAATTGGGCTTATTATACAGGGAGGTCTTATTTTCAGGGAAACAGGGCATATACCACTTTACAGTGCTTAACAGCCCTCTCTAAGTGGCTTACCAAGTCAGCATATTGCTCCCATTTGGTTCTCATTTTACCTACCTTGGAAGGATTGAAGGCTGAGTCAACCTTGAGCCTGGTGAGATTTGAACTGCCAAATTGCAGTCAGCTGGCAGTCAGCAGAAGTAGCCTGAAATACTGCACTCTAACCACTGTGCCACCATGCTTCATAGAGAGCTGGCTATATAGATAGGTTCTAAAAAAGGTGTTGACCACTTCTGAAAAGAAATTTGCTTCTTCAAAGATTAGCTTACTTGCATAATTACGATGACCATTTCACTTCATCAACAAAACAAAGATGTTAATAACAATAACAATAGCAATTGCACTTATATATTGCTTCACAGTGCTTTACAGCCCTCTCTAAGTTGTTTACAGTGTCATTATATTGCTCCCAACAATCTGGCTCCTTATTTAACCAACCTTGGCAGGCTGGAAGGCTGAGTCAACCTTGAACCGGTGAGATTTAAACTGCCAAACTTCTGGCAGTCAGAAGTAGCCTGCAGTACTGAATTCTAATTACTGTGCCACCACACCATAATAACTGCATCATCATCATTACAATAACAACAACAACAACTCTTCTTTCTCACAAAGAAAGAAGATCACAGAGAATCAAGATCTGAAAATCAAAGTTGAAAGTTGACATAAACAGTCTTGTAAACATTGTGATTCAATTTTTACCAATTAGATTGTATTAATATATTGCACAAGGGATATATATGCCTTAGATTTGACTAATATGCAGAACTTTCCCCTCTTGGAATGATGTGGTAGCTTTCTGAGGTAAAGTGAGATTGTCCCATATCCCAACCCAAAAGCTTTTTATGAAGTCTGCCTCTTGGTAACAGTAGCTGCAGAGCCTGGAGAGAGCGTTTGTCCTATACCTATATGAGAAGATGCCATTTATATCAATGAGGGCACTTCACATCACTCTGACAGCCTCCTCCAGAAGTTCTAGGAGCTGAAATAGATTTCGGTACATGTGATATGAAACAATATGACAGCTCACTTTGTTCTCTAGAAGCTAGAAGAGCTTGTAAAGAAGCTTTAGAAGAGACTCCATTGCTTCACAAACAACTTTGAAGTATTGCTGTGCTTAAAGCATCACCCAAATAAAGCACTCCTTTGAAGTTTTGGTCAACCTTATTTGCTACATTTTGAGATTCCCAAGAAACTCTAGGAAGTGGTGAATATACTGAGGTGGATGGTACTGAGGTATTTTGTATGGGCCATATACAGCTTTACCATTCTGACCCATTCAAGCTGTCCTTCTAATAGCTACGGAGACAGAGAACCTGGGAAATGAGGGGTAGGTGGGAAGGAAAGGATATAAGGTGAAGCACCTGTCAGATTTGACCTATTTAATTCACACATTGAGGAATCCTATCCCATTTTCTTCAAGTGATTGCTATTTAATGCAGATCTGCCTAGACAGTCAAGGCTACAGTCTGGAAGTGTGGACCTCTGATAGCATGTTCTTCTACAAGCCTTACTTTGATTTACTCTTCAATAATAGAAAAGGGGGGAAATGACTGTGTGTATATGTGTGTGTGCGGATTTGCTCAGCTGGAAATGATATTAGGATTTATTTTCTAAGCTCAGCTTTTGCTCAGCTAAAAATAGATGCGGTATCCGATGTGTACATTCACACCATCCCCAGCCACATTTTACAGAAGAAAATCAGCACCTCCAACAGCACCTTTTAACAGACAAAACATCTACACCAAGTTAGTAGGTGTATTGCTTCTGTTCTCAGTATGTGCTTAAGATACTGACTCCTGTACCCGTTCACAGAGAATGCTGCAGTTTTTACAGAAGCTATTCTACTTTTGGACAACTTGAGAGAACCGGGTCACATTTTTTGCGGAACTGAGGTGTTTTGAAAGTAAAATGAACTTTTGGATAGAGTCCGACAGCTACCATGGAGAAATAGGTGATATGTCAGATTAAAATAATGGTCTGGGAAAAGAATGGACAAGGAGGATAATAGGGGATGCATCCTATAATATTTGCTTTCACATGGTTGTAATAAACTGCCTCTAACTATTGACTGAAATGCTATAGAATGTTTAGGAAGATTTTAATTGCTCAGAAATGAAAAGGAAGTGAAGTAAATGGCTGTTTCTAAAGCTTGGAATAGGATGAAGAGGGATAAGACTAGCACAACCTTGACAACTCTTTTCAGTATGTGTGTATGTATGTATGAGAGAGGGAAAAACAGAGGTTCTAAAAAAATGAGAAAGGTACTTGAAAGCAATGTGAAAATGGTAAGGACAGGAATGAATGAAACAGAAAAAGATGAAAATGTATATGTATACAATTTAAAGCTAAAATACATACATACATACATACATACATACATACATACATACACATACATACATACACACACACACACATGTGAGCAAAGCATGATCAGAACTGTCATCTTTCTATAAATATTGGTGGGAGTATCTGGAGTGCCGGCTTTGTTGCTGTAAGCAGATTGGTTGGCTGTGTTGTAACATCTTGATTAGTTGATGGAGTTGATGTTTGCAGATTAGTCAGCTGTTTCGTAACATCCTGTGTGGCTGAGGTACTGGCTGTGTGCCTATTGTTCTTTTGTGTTGTAACGAACTAGGTAATGGACTGTGTGATGACATCTGAGCTCTATTGTAGTGATATCCTGAGTCCTGTGCTACAACCTCCTGGGGGTTGGCTGTGTTGTAACATCCTGAGCCTTTGCATTATAACCTCCTGAGTTCTGTGATGTAATGTCCTGAGCAGATGGCTGTGGTGTAACATCCCGGGCTTTGGTTTGGCTCCGAGTTTGCTGTCTGGCCATGTGTTTATGGCATGTGTCAGTTTGCTTTGTGTGGGTGTTGTAGGGGGGTGCAGCAGTTGGTGAGCAGTTGGTGATTCCACTTCCCACAAATATTTATAGAAAAACGACAGCTCTGATCACGCTTTGCTCGCACAAGCATGAAGCCGAACACAAATACAACAGCAATGTATATAATTGTAAAGAAAGAATAATGAAATAGCCATTATGTAATTATGAGTGATACTGATACTGGAGTGCTGTAAAGATTGAAAATGTGGTGATTGAAAATGTGGTAAATGATGAAATATGTTCAATAAAAATATTTTTTTAAAAAAAGATTAGGATGAAGGTAAAGAAGATACTCTGTGCAAATCACAGCTCAATTTTTCAAAGGATTTTTGTTTCCTGAACTCTGAACGCTCTGTTATTTTAGTGAAGCACCATCATTGACTTAAGGTTATATTTAAAAATCAAAATATGCATTTGAAATTATAAGGAATGTAAATGCTAAGGTACAGAGTTTGAAAAAAGTCATGTTGTCAGACACCATCCATGAAAATAGACGCCCTCATTTGCCTAAGGGCATGGATGAGCAAGCTATGCCAGTGGCTGTATACGGTTCTCCTTCACAAATGCTACTATCTTCAGAATTGGGGCTGCCAGGATCAGCTGGTCAGCATGGTCATCTGACTATTGACAAATAGATAACAGGTTTTCTGCTGGCCCCACAACAAACAATTTTGCCTCCATAAGCCTGTGATTAATGATGAGATGGGTAAAAAGGACTACAACGCGTATTTTATTTATTAGATTTTCAATCCCTCTTTATTACTTTATAAGAACTATAGTATTAGAATTATATTCTAAGTCTATTATATAGTTATACCATTGTAAGCCTTCCAGAGTCATTTGGCTGAGATGGGCGGCTACAGAAATTGAATAAATAAGTAAGTAACTCAAGATGGCAAACATACATAATGCTCCTTTCTCCTCCCACTTTCTCCACAAGAACACTGTGAAATAGCTTGGGTTAAGTGCCCCAAAGTCACCCAGCCAGCTTTCATGCCTAAAATGAAACTAGAACTCACAGTCTCCTTGTTTCTCAGCAATATCTTAATTTCTATACCAAGCTGGTCTTCCTGTTTCTTATGCTAATGCAGATAAGATACTAATGATGTGCAGAGGCTTGTTGGGAAGAAATGTTGGAATGGATGAATGGACATGAAAATGAGGGTGAGCAAAAATGACTGGGTAAAATGCTTAGAACAAAGTTAGATGCTTTTACAGATGCAATACATTTGTTGTTATATAATAATAGAAAGCTAACAGGTTATGGAAAGTACCATGGGAATACTGTCTATAAATGCCACTCATGAATCTAGAACTCCATCATGATATACCTTGGCTTGTGAGAATTCTATAATTGCCACAATTCCCAAAGTGAAAAAAGCTATGTTTCGCAGCTAGTCAGTGTCTTTGTTATCTTATATTTCTAATATCACCGGTAGAATAATATACTGGATTATGATGCAGCTATCTCTGAAATAGAAGTACATTGTATGATTTGGGGCAATGACTTTTACATAGCCCAAGCTATCTTACAGAGTTATCATGGGTTAACAGTGAGTGGTACTCCATATCAAAGATAGAATTCATTGCATACATTTCAAGGAAAGGTGGGATATAAAACTAATTATGGTGATAAATAAATCTAGATAATAATAATACATTTACCTAACCCAGGTCTTTGGAAAGGACACAATAGGTAGAAAAAAAATCAATTCAGGCTAAATATCTAGCTGATTGCATGGCCAACCGTAATAATGACACATTCTAGGATTCACACTGAATTTGTCTAAGAAGATAACTTTAGATGAATTAGAGCAAGCTTGTGTAGTACATGGACTATTGATCAAGAACTCAAAAATTCATTGTTTGTATATCTATTCAATCACCTTAGAAAACATTAGGTCTATCTTATCTGTCTCCCAGGAAAAATACCATGGGAATAGAAAAAGAAATCACCTACACATCATTATCAAGCAAATTTGGAGACTTGGGCTGTGTTTAACTGTAGTAAGTCCACATTTTCCCTTTCTGCTTGAAATGGCACAAAACCACATTGTTAGTAAGGCGTCTGAAGTCACAAAACAGGTGGACACATAAAGTGTTACAGGTACAGTTCTCCTAAACCCATCCAATTCTATGGGGTGAAGCTCAGGATTCTTTTAAAAATTATTAAAATGAATAAGCAGTTAATTATTACAAGACAGTTTGTAGCATCAAAGAAGCACACACTTCTCACAATGATATCCAAAAAGTATATTAAATATGTTACTGACACAATGTGTCATTTCCTGAAGGGCAATGGGGTTCATCTTCTCCTCTTCTCCCTCTCTCCCCCCTCCCTCCCCTCCTCCCTCCCTCTCACTCTCCCTCTCTTTTTTTTTGTCCTGCATTGAAAATCAATTCCCTCTAGCATAGAAGAAAACTTGGCTGGCTGAAAGAGATTTTATGCAAAATTCACACAGCATCAATTGCAGTGAAAATGTAGGCACAGTGCACCATTGTTCTTTAAAGACGACTAGAAAATGGGAATTTCAGCTATTTGATGCCACAGTTCCTTGTCGAGATGCCAAGAATAGAGAGGGTTTCCTTTTCCTATCCCTCTCTCTTTATTTTGTGCAATTGACTAAGGTTTAAATGTCAAAATAATTCTGCACTCAAAAGTTACAAACAATTTAATGTTCTTTCCCTTCAGAGTGAGGATGTTTGTATTCAGCAGAATAGCTCACAAGCAGAGTATTATTGGAAACATGAAATTGATATCTCTTCCTTGTTTATATTCCCTGGGAGGAATATAAGAATATAAAGGCAGAGTTTTTTCTGATCACAGAGTAGCCACCATTTATTTCACCAGAAGCTCCTGGGTGCTAGGGTGTCATAGTGACTCCACTCAATCATTTTGTTGTGGGAAGGAGTCCTTTGATCTGAGGCAGGAAGAAAAAGAGCCAGGTTGATATATCCTGGGAAGAGGAAGAGAATGTCAGGATCATCATGATAGTGACTGGTAGGGACGCATGATGGAGGCTAAAGGTAGGCCATTCTTGGGGGAAATGGCTTTGGTATGGAATACCAGTGTAGTATTCCAGCCTCTTGTACTCTGTACTCAGGTCTGGTCATTAGAGCTTTAGTGCGCTTGGATTTTGTGTGTTACTATTGAATGCCAAATTGGTCAATATATCCATCATATATGATGTAATAGTGGATGAGAGGGCCAACCCAGGCCTGATTGGGTACAAGATGAATGTGTGTTTGTGTGTCTGAATTGTGTTTGCTGGGTTTTAGGTGTGACATCAGACAAGAACCCAGGATAGGGGAGAGTATGGATAAATATGCCCTTTGTAACATTATTTCACCCGAGGTAAGATTAACCCAATTGTATTGGCATTTAATCAAGTCAACTGGGGGCCTTGCTGAATTTTGAGTCCATCTTTTGTATATTCTTTTTTTCATTTTAAACACTTTTATAATGGTTTTTGAATGTATTTGTGTTTTTACTATTTTTAAATTTTGTTTTTTATTTTAATGAAAACAAAAATAAATGTATCAATGGTGATTTAGCACTCTACCTTTTCCAAACATTTATCATTTCCCTTTCAATCTGAGAACACAAAATGTTCCAGTAAACTTATAAAAAGTCTCAATTTTGTACTCTTCTTGCAAACTACCTCACAATGATGTAGCTACAATCACTCGTTAATATCCAGTTCCCCCACTGTGCTTTGTCAGTCAGTAGCAGCATCCAAGCCTTCCTGTAAAAATAATTCACACTTTTCCTGAACACTGTTGCTTTAATTACCACTGGCCTCTACGATTGCTACAGTTGGGCCTAGCAGGGGCAGGAAGAGGTCAGCACCATATTCACTGCAGAAAGACACTGTAATATTGCATTTTTCTTTGGCCACCTTACATTTTTATTAACAAACTATCTTTGAAAAGTTTTCACATTTGAAATCCAGCCTTATCTTGGAGATTTCTTTATCAAAAGAGATCCAAAGATACCAATCAGAGGAGTGGAAAGGTTGATCACAAACAATACCGACAGACCTGATCAGCAGCGCTGAATGAAACAAAGACACACAGACCTTTCAGCATTGCCAACAAAGACCAGATGTATAATATATGCTTACAAAATGACAAGACAGAATACACAAATTTCTTAGGCTTTAAAGAGCTGTTTAGACTTTTGTAGAAAAAAACCTTTTCAAAACTTTATCTTGCAACATCATCTTATTAGCACAGGTGGGCCACATGACAAAACAGAATTTAGAATTAAATTTCCACTAAGCAAATAAAGAGTAGCAATTCTGTAGCTGTATTATTCATATCTCACCAACCTTCCACCATCTCATTGATCTCATAGGTTGCAAAAATCTTGCCGTTCTGATAGCATAACTACAAAAGGAGACTCCAAGAAGAGATATCTACATTTTCATTTCATGTTGTACATTTGAAAAGGTGACACAGTTGTGCAAAATTGTCTTCTTCTGAATTAGCCTAATTCAGGGGTTTTGGCTTAAAGGCATGTTTGGAATTTATACGTCTGTTTGGAGGGTGCTGCTTGGAAAAGGGGGGACTTCAAGAATTGCGGTCAGGCTTCCCATTAAGTATGTTTTCTCAAGCTGGCAAAGTTTGTTCTTGCTAGCTCTCTCTTAGCTTTCAGTCAAGGACTGCTGTGTCTGTATCCATCTGGGAGGGCTGCTATTATACCTGCCATCCTCTTCAACTGGCCCAAAGCTCTCATGAGATCCCATGTTTAGGATGACATTTTCCCCATTTATACTACTTCAGTCTGAAGTATAAGACTTTCTCCTTCTGTCCTGGCCACTTTTTACAGAGACACAACTGAGAGCATTTTAACAAACTGCATCACTGTTTGGTTTGGTGACTGCAGTGCCTCAGATAAAAAGTCCATACAGAGAGTGGGAAGTACAGATAAGAATATTATAGGAAGCTTGCTTTCAGTTATTCAGGATACTGCTTATAAGCACTATGTGCTTAGAGCTTAAAGCATTGTTAGTTACCCCACACACCCACTTCACTGTCTGTTTTTGTTGCTGCCCTCTGGGAGGAGGTTTCAAAGTATTTCTAGCAAGGCTTTCAGGTTCTGTAACAGATTTGTTTCACCATCTCAGAGAGAGTAACAGAGTTTGAAGGGACCTTGTAGGTCATCTAGTCCAACCCCTGCCCAAGCAAGAGACCCTACACTATTTCAAACAAATTGCAGTCCAATCTCTTCTTAAAAGGCTCCAGTGATGAAACTCCCACAATGATAGGCAATCTGTTCCATTGGTTGGTGGTTCTCACTGTCAGAAAATTTCTCCTTATTTCTAGGTCGAATATTTCTATCAGTGTGGTGATCAAAACTGGACGCAGTTTTGAGTGCATGTACTAAAATAAGCCCTCCCCTGAAAATAAGCCTTGCCTGAAAATATTGCAACTCAGCAGCAGCCATGAGGTGACCATGCTTGACATTTCCTGCACCTCAAAAATAATAAGACCTTCCCCAAAATAAGGCCAAATGCTTGTTTGGGGGTGGGGTCAAAAGAAAATAAGACCCTGTCTTATTTTGGGGGAAACACAGTACTTTTAAAGAAAAAAATTGAAGTCAAGAAGGCCTTTCATCTGATTAGAAACAAACTAATGTGAAAACATACCTTTGTTAGAATATCTGCATATAAGAGCTGTGGTTGGAATGTAGTATTGCACGGTAATTCTGCTGACTACCAATTGCCAGCAGTTTTGCAGTTCAAATCTCACCAGCTCAAGGTTGACTCAGCTTTCCATCCTTCTGAGATCAGTAAAATGAGGATCCAGATTGCTGTATATGCTGACTCTGTAAACTGCTTAGAAGGGGCTGTAAAGCACTGTGAAGGAGTATATAAGTCTACATCTAAGTGTTATATATTTGGCAGGAAGCCAGAACAACACAGGAAATTTTATTGACACTGTAAAATCCTGGTAGGTTTAGAGGTCTGAGATTATTTGTTTAACAGTCTTTGCCAAAATCACAACAAATATACAAAGCTGTGCTAAATATTCTACAAATATAAGAGTACCATAAAAGCTGATGTTTTTTTTTTCTGCAGGTCTTTAGTGGAACAGTGCTGTAAGTATCATTGCAGAGGAACGTTCCAAGGAATTTTGGAGAGAAAACAGCAGTAACCAACTGGTACCCACCAAGAAGAACTCCAGGTGGTTAGAGAAATGTGAATATTCTAATTTTGAAAAATTTCTGGAAATGTGTTCACTTTCCCTCAATAAATGGATTGGCAAAATAAGATAGAGCACTATAACTCAGTGCTCACAGATGCTCTTATCTCAGTGGTTTAATTCTTGTTTCTTCTATCTCTGCCAGACGAAAATGTAGAAATTCATCACAAAGAAAATACATTATTTTTACAATACATACACTAAATTAAAAGAGAGAGACACACAGAGAGAAAGAAGCAATTCCTTCTGAGTATGGTTTTTCAAACCCCAGTGCATGTTCATTGATAATTCTTCTTATATAGAAAACTGACCAAAAGGAGGGGTGGAACTGAATTACAAAATGAGTGTGAGCTGATAGCAATCACATCATGTACAATCACATAATGGATAGTATCCCAGTTTTTAAAAGGCACAAAGTATCCTCATTAATATGATGAGTGCAGCAGTCAAATCAGCACTATGATTTTATCAGGGGCTTCTAACTGTACATGAATTAGAATATAAAAATGCTCACAGAATTTTTAATAGGGAATGTTTTAACATTCCCTAAATGCATTTCTTACTGTCATTTGGATCATATTAAAGTGAAATTCTACATAACGAGGCCATTGAGAATAGGGCAAGCCCTAAATTATACTCTTCCTTGTCTTTCAGCTGACATGGTATAGCATATGGGGATGGCTACTTGATTGCATGTAGGGCAAAACACTTTTCCTCCAGAAAATTCACACAGATCCTGATGGTGCTACCAAAAGGTTATCAGGGCTTGCTGAAAAAAAAATGGTTCATAACTGATTTTGAAAAGGCTCTTCTGATAAAAATAATGAACATTAACAGAAAATGTCCTATTCTTTTTTCCTTTGCTGATGGAAATTATCTAGCAATGAAGCAATTGCCATAATCCCTAATTTGTCAAGATGAGTAGAATTAAATTCCGGTAGTTTGAAAAATCCTACTGCAATTCCCAGTTATTTACACTACCATAGAATTCTCCACTGTATTGTAACCTAGTTGGGTTCTAACTTGTAACTGGAAACCAAAAAAGTACAATTTTTGGACAATTAATAGGGATATAGTAGATTATAGAGAGGAAAACTGTGAAATGTGAGTCTAACCAAACATCATCTCAAAAGGGGTTGTGATTAATGTATTAATCTTTTGTATTCCAAGATATTAAAAATGTATAGCAATAGCAATAGCAGTTAGACTTATATACTGCTTCATAGGGCTTTCAGCCCTCTCTAAGTGGTTTACAGAGTCAGCACATCACCCCCACAGTCTGCGTCTTCATTTCACCCACCTCGGAAGGATGGAAGGCTGAGTCAACCTTGAGCCGATGAGATTAGAACCGCTGAACTGCAGATAACAGTCAGCTGAAGTGGCCTGCAGTACTGCATCCTAACCACTGCGCCACCTCAGCTCTTATCTTTCCAAAAATGCATCACTAAATTTTAAGAAAGTAATTGATTACCTCTGCATTTAAACATACATGTTCAACAAAATCCTTTCCAGAGTACTAGAATGATGAAAAAAACAAAGAAATTAACAGTATGAATTAAGAAAAAGAAAAGGAAACATGACTAAAATCAATTTACGCCACTACTTACTATACATCTCCCTATTTTTTTTTGTTTTTGCAAGTCATCCAGCATGTCTGTACACAACTTCATTATCTTTTGTTCTTTACATTTCTCACTTCAGTTTTCTTGAGGATTTCATTGACTCCATTGAATGAGAAGTTTCTCTTTCCTCCCCTTCCTCTGGTCCTACTCAATCATCCTTCATATATTTGTTTTTCAATTCAGTTCTCATTCATTTTCTTTGTGTGATCAAACCATCTCCTCAATACTTCTTTCATACTGATCACTGACTCTTATATGCAATCTACATTCTTTTAGCACCCATTCATTTTTCATCCTTTCTCATCTTCTTTTACTACAAACATATTTTAAGTGTGCCATTCCCACTACATTCAGCTTTCCTTTATATTTCTGTTTGTATACACTTATTTCCATAATGCAGAAACACTTTCTTATACACAGTCATTTTGCTTGTTTCAGCAGAAATTTATTTCTCACAACAGAGCACATACTACACACTACCATTCTACTAGTAAAATTTACCAACCATTTCTCCATCTTCAGGGAATCAAGCACAGAAATTCATTTATTTTCTTTAGGATTTTTGTTTAATTTGGTTGATTATTTATATTTGTTTGTTCATTTGTTTGTTTATCAAATCTCAGTGATTCTGGGTGGCTTATAACATTCATAATAAAACAGTATAAATACATGAATAAATGCATAGGTTAAAAACAGAATTAAAAACCGACTGAAAGTTCTATGATTCTAAGTTATCCAGGTCATGGTTGTCCCAAAAGTGCTTTTTCAAGAAGCAACTGGACTTTCTGTTTTTTCTTTTGTGGAAAGTTATCACCCAGACTTCTCCCAGAAAAATGAAATATCCTAGGAAATATTGAAAAGACAGAATATTTATCTGGATGTGAAAAGGAAGAAACATGTTTTAAATGACATAACAGCTGCCTGTAGCTTCCTTCCCATCCCCACTTTGTCAATGGGCCATTAAGAAGGCCAAGCTAGTCCACTTTACATAATAAAGAGTTCTCCCCTTCAGCTCCAGGGGGGGGGTGTAGGATTAAGGCATGATAATATTGGCCCTTTACCCAACTCCCCACATGGCATCTGAGAACTCAATGAAACCTGGATTCAAAACGCAGCCTAGAGAGTTGCGCCTGCATGGCTCCATGGGAGTCTGACAACCAATCAGAACACAAGCTCAAGATCAAAGGCCAGAGAGGGCATAAAACCAGGGACTCAGCTTCTCTTCCTGGCTTCTCTTCTCTTCTCCACCAACATTGACACATGTGATCACCTTTTCTGTTCAGGACTCAAGCCATGTGGTCCTGTCCTCCATTAAACCATCTTTTCAAGCAGCCTCCATATCTCCAGTGTCTTTTTTCCCCACTTGGACCCAGAACCCAGAAGGACATTTCTTTCATTATTTGAAGACATTTTCCTTCTTGTCCAAGAAATTTCTTCAGCTCCCACCCATATCTTCTACTAAGATATGGCACTAATTTGTTAACCCAATATTATCTCTTATGAATGACAGTGGCATTCTTCTATTCTAAGCAGAAGGGGGTCTTTTCCAGCCCTAATAACTAAGATTCTGTAACTGGAGATGCCTAGAACTTTTCACATGTCCTATACCACTGAATTGCCATGGGATCTATTACAAAAGCTTTCTTTATCAGCATCATTCCCAGCAATTTTGTATCGATCCAATTCCCTTGTCTGTAATGAGGTATGAAACCTATCTTTTTCTTTCTCTATAAAGTGGCAATGAACTACGTACATCTCAAGCAAATGTGGGAAGTAAATTTGAAGTTTTATGATCAGGTGAAACATTTTTTTTTTGCAGGAAACCGTAAAAAGTTCCACAAAATGAGTGATATTTCATAAGGAGTTTCCATATAAATCCACTTTCAGAATTCAATGAATGAATGAATATCAAATCAAAATCAAGTTTATTACAGTCAAATAATGCAACAGAGGACAGAATCTCATCCATCTCAGTTACAAATGGTTCTCGAGCTTTGTTTTATATTTCTTGTATCCTATAGTCCTTAGCAATCTGCTTTTCTCATTTGGGGGTTTCTCCCACCCCAATTATTTTGCTAATTATCAATCTAGTAATGTCCTTGAAGTTCAGTAGCAAGAGTATATTCAAAGTCTGGCAGCCATATTTAACTTCCAGTTTTTGGACTTCTCGTGGTAACACTTCCTTGGATATTTTTAGTGCCAGTTCCTGGAAAGTCAGGATATTAATTACTGAAATATTTCTAGTCCCATATTTAGACTGCTGATAGAACTAGTTTCTGAAGTACTGCTGGTACTATTTTATGGGTGTTAAAAGGGCTTCTAGAAACAGGAACCTACTCAAGGCCACATTAACATTGTCTGTAGCTGTCTTTTGCTCAATCTAGCCTATTGTCTCATACATATTCTCTCTCTCTCTCTCTCTCTCTTTCTCTCTCTCTCTCTCTCTCTCTCTCTCTCTCTGTCGCTCTCTCTCTCTCTCTCTCTCTCACACACACACACACACACTCATGAAGATTACAGCATATAAATATTTTATATACAAATTCTAACACTAAATATCTGAGGCACTGTCTTTCCCTAATGGGATTGGTCCGTCCCACTTGTGTTGGTGGAAGAGGCCTACTGAAGACCTCATCAGCTAAGAAATTAGCTGGTCCAGGAGAACATGGTTTTCTGCCATGGTTCCCACCCTTTATAATATCTTGCTACAGGAAATAAGATCTGCTTCCCTTGTCCTGGTCTTCAGGAAATGTGTTAAAACTTGGTTATGCCAGTTGCCATGGGGCCCTAAAGGGGAAGCTGCTGGGTGGAGGTTGCAGTAACGGAGTAGCTACCACTATCTCTTCCTCCAAACCTGCCTATGGTTAAACACTACTCACAACAGTGGAATGGTTGTTGAAGATGCTGAGATTTGCAGAGATGGCTAGGCTGGCTTCCTTGATTCTAGAAAAGACAACTTCTACATTTATGGCTGACTGGAACTGCCTTATAGACTTTTTTGCATGCAACAGAAGAAAACACATATATGATTTGTAGATTGGAGACAAGAAAACAAACTAATAGAGAAAAGTGAGAGTTCTTTTTCATAACCATAGAGTACGAGATAACTTTATAATTATACTTGTATTTGCTGCAAAGGACATTGGGAGCTCCTTCTTTCTATACCTTTTAAACTTTTCTTTTAGCACCCTTGACTCTTTTTCTCCTTTTTCTTTCTTAATTCCATATGAGTTTTGGTTAATTTTGAACCCTCTTTGAAACACGCACACACACATATATAGGGAATGTGCATGGAAAGTGACTCCAAATAAGCCTGTCTTGATTTTGTTTGGTAGAAGATGAAGTAGAGAGAAATGGCCTTCAAAGATCCTAATCTGCCCTATAGCAATAAGAGTGTTCCTTTAAAAAAAGAAATATAAATATATTCTGATATTAAAATAACCTTTCTAATTAATTAATTAATTAATTAATTAATTAATTAAATAAATTAAAAAGCCTATTCTGTTGACATGTACCAAAAGGTCAGAGGGAGCTTTGAATGGTGATAGACGAAGTTTATTTTATTTAGATTCAATCCCAAAATGAACTTGTTGCAATCTTTTGGATTAAACTGGCAACATCCAAATCTCTGCAAATCCATTGTGCACTGGTCATTGGTTTTGTTAATCAACTTTGCCAAGCAGTGAGGATTCTTCTCAGTGCTGTTCATCACATTGCACTTTTGTTGTTTAGTGTGTCTGTTTGGCCCTTTTGTAAGTTTTCTCTTCATTTTAGCATTCAATTATCCACAATTCCAGACTATAAGAGAACATACTGTCCATACCTGCATTTATGCAGTAAATAAAGGCCTCTTTCTAGCTTTATTTTACTTCTTTTAAAAATGGATGAAGTTCAATTCAGCAGCAATTTCTTCCCATCAGCCAAAATCTATTCTATCGCCTGTTCTCTTTTTATTCACTTTTCTCAATGCCTTAGTTAACATTACTCCTAACCACACCTCCAGTGTTATTTGCACATTGCTGGATCACATTCAGTAACATAATTACTGTGATCTGAGAAATACCAAGCTATTGTCCTCACCTCCCCATCTTAATCATGGTTGCTTTTTTTCTGCAGCTTTTGTAATAAAAAAAAATTAGCAATCACATTAGGAGAATTCAAAGTCTTTCATATCCATTTGAACATATATTGATGTATTTGAGAATAGCTCTATTTGTGGTTGCACCCAAAGGCTGTGCACCTATCACAAGATTCATCCCAATTTGATGATTTGGAGAAATAGTCCTTTTTGATTTAGATGGAGTTATCATCTCCCTAAATTAATTTGAGCCAAAATCTGTAGTAAGGCTTTAAAACTAAAGCTTCCTGCCTTCTATTAAGGACTATAACTCTTTTTTCTTTTTCTTTTTTTTAAAAAAACTTTTCCTGTCAAATAAGGTGAGGTTTTCAGGCACACTAGAGCCTTCAAATCTTCCCAAATGTCAAAGATATAGATGTAGGATGCTTAGAATCTAGGGTTCTTTACATTCGGAGGGGCTACAGCTTGCTTTTTTAATGTAAGGAAGCCAGTGACTTTTATTTGTAGACCAAACTATGTGACATTTGAAAGCAAAAGATTCAACATCTCTCTCCAAAAACAGTGTGACTGGAGACCTCCTAGTGAATCATTCCCTATAATTAGAAAGTAGACCTGACAATCACTTGGCACTAATCTCTCTCTCTCCTTCGTGTTAAGTGTTCAGCCTGCCTCTGTGAAGGCTAAAAGTCTGGTGTGGGTGAAATAGGGCACATTAGCTTTTCTCCAAGTGTTTCTGTGATCCAAATTCCTAACTAGCCACTTTGAGCAGCTATGTTTGAAGGTGGCTTCTGCACACATTCATCTGAGCACAAGGTGAGCCCTACTTTTGTTTCTTAAATCCACGGAGAGTTTCACTCACATTCATGAGAACAGATTTGCAAGTCAGTAGTTCTACTTTTTCAGGATCTCTGGTTTTTATTCCACTGAACACAAATAGAACTTTTAGGGGGGAAATGATGAGATAATCTTAATTGAAATCCTTCACTTATCCACTGGAGTCCTTCTTTAGCAGAATCATTAAGAGTACCTGGAAGCAGATGTGGAAGATCCAAAACGACCAGAATGGTTTTTTTTTTTAGGAAGTCACATGCTTTAACGCGATCTTGCATCAATGAAGTTTCTGCCTACATGGTATGAGAAAGAAGAAGAAAGAAGGATGTATTTTATTGTTTCTGTAGGATGATTAAAGGGGAACACCTAAGGGTATCAATCAGTTTATAAACATTTCAGATTCACTTGTTGCTTTAATTCTTTTCATATCTTGGTATAATTATGTCAAGGAAGCTCATTTGTGGATATAAATATGTCATTTTTTTAAAAAAAATATCCCATCAAACCTGATATAAGCAAATATTAAAAGTTCCATTGAGTTGATGGGGAAAGATTAATATAAACATGATCAAGAATAATATATTGACTGTTTTGGTACTTTAAATTTTTTTTGTAAAATGAATTGATTAAAATATTAAGAAATGTCTTATGAAAGCAACTCCCTAGATTTCCTTGGTTTAAATTATGACTGGAAGGAATGAGATCCTTATGGTGCTGCTGGAACATCTCAGTGGCTTTTGATCATGGATTCCATTGACTGTGGTCCTTTTATGGATTGTCTCTGGGTGATGAGAGGTGGGGAGCAGTGTTGTAGAGATTTTTCTCCTCCTTTGAGGGGACAGTTCCTATCAGTGATAATGTGAAGGGATAGGTTGAGATCAAATAATATAAATTACCTCTTGTGAGAAGAGATATGCTTCCCAGGGAAGGAGTGAATCCTCTAAACGTCTGCTCAAGATGGTATATTTCTGACTTGTTTATATGATTACTGACTCATTGTGGGTTTCCTTAGCAGTTCCTTTTGTTGTACTGTGAGATATTGAGAGGAAGCACAAATGGGATTTTTGATTTGGAGACATGGTCACATACAGCATCTTGCTAATAGAAAGACTTGGGAAATAGATCAAAGATGCCCAGAGGTTAGCAAAGCTAGGGGGACAGTCCATTGGTGGACTGTCATCAATGTCTTGAGATGGCCACATGTTACCAGATATCTATGAATCACAACCAGGGACGTGCAGTCACTAGAGGCAGGGGAGGTGTGGCCTCACCAGTCATGAGTAAAAGGAAAGAATTTTAAAGATTTTTTTTTAAATAATTAAAGCCAAGGTAGTTGCTACCAGATTTGGTATTTGGTATTTGGTATTTATTCGATTTGTAAGCCGCCCTATTCCCCGAAGGGACTCAGGGCAGCTGAACAAAAACCAGGGGAAGGGGAAAACAAATACAGAAAGTAAGACAAAGAGGACAGTGATACAACAATTTAAAAAAGCACAGCAAGCACAGCAAATTTGAGTGGGGGGGGGACTCAACCCCAGGCTTGCTGGGACAGCCAGGCCTTAACGGCTGTCCGGAAGGCCTGAAGGGTGGCGAAGGTATGAATCTCCATGGGGAGCTTGTTCCAAAGGGCCGGAGCAGCCACAGAGAAGGCTCTCCTCCGGGTGGTCGACAGCCGGCATTGGCCGGCAGATGGAATTCAGAGGAGGCCTAATCTGTGGGATCTAATGGGTCTATGGGAGGTAATTGGCAGGAGACGGTCTCTCAAGTACCCAGGTCCAATACCATGTAGGGCTTTATAAGTAATAACTAGCACCTTGAAGCATATCCGGAGACCAATAGGCAACCAGTGCAGCTCGCGGAGGATAGATGTGACGTGGGTGTACCGTGGCGCACCCACAATCGCTCGCGCGGCTGCATTCTGGACCAGCTGAAGTCTCCGAACACTCTTCAAGGGCTGCCCCATGATTCTAAGTCACAGTGACTTGGAACAGTGCTTAGTGTTAACTATAGGAGGAGGTCAGAGAAATAGGGTCCTCCTGTGCATAAGCAATTTTTCGCCTTTTAAGAGTTAAGCAAGGGTTAACAAGCAAAAAATTTCGTATGCAAAGGAGGAACGTGTTCTCTCGCCTCCTGTACAGGGCATTTTTAGAGGCTTTTTAGAGTTCTCTGGGAGCAACTAGCTCAGTCTGACTCAGAGTTCTGGCCTTTCATGAGGGCAGGGCAGGCAGAAGCAGAGTTGAAATCGTCTCTGAAACAGCTGGAAAAGGTGTGTGTGGGGAGGGGAGAGGAATTCAAAAAGTTTGATCGGAAGGCAGCAGGGGAAGTGGGGGTATGGCAGAGGAGCTGCTTTCAAGCCTTTGGAAAATATATCCAATCCAACTTCTGTGTTTGTATTTGTTTAAGAGTGAGTGAGTGAGTGAGAAAGGGATCCAATTTCTCTCTGTGCGTGTGTCTGTTTGAGAGAGGGGGGAGGGAGGGAGAGAGGGAGGAAGGAGGGGGAGGGAGAAGAAAAAAATGGGAAAACTTATTTTGCAAGGGGGGAAAATGCTGTTGCTTTAAATCGGAACTGAGCATGCCTGGCTGTGGAATTCTGGGAGTTGAAGTCGACAAGTCTAAAAAGTGCCTCACCAGCCATAAAGCTGACCGCATGTCACTGATCACAACTTATGTAGACTTAACATATGCAGTGTGAGCCGTCTTGCAAAGCAGCACTACTAGACTGGGAGCCATGTAAGCAGTGACTGAAGCCAACTGAGATGATTCCACCAATTATGGTAGATGATCTGCAGCCAAGAGCATCCCTGTGCTTCCTTTTGAATGGGCTGCCCCACCTACCATACTGTGTATATGGTCTAGTTAACACAGGCAATCCACAGGAAATGTTTTGAGTAGGATTTTTAAAACAAATAAACAAACACTTTCAGAACTTAGTCAGTCAATGCTTCTTTTTAAAAAGTGAAAAGTGTGCTTCTGTTAATGGACAGGCTTTCATAATTCTTTGCCATTATTGTACTAACCTCCTCTACTTCAAAGTCCTGGCATGCATCTCATTGTCCACCACTTGTATCCCTCACTTTAATGAGCACTAAATAAGAATTATGTAAGTATTTCAATAATTCTCTGTGGACAGTTAATTAAGCACATCTGAGTCTTAGGAGCAGTCAGCTATTACCTCCTTTTATAGACATGCACTTCCACAGACACAAAAGGGATGAGGTCGAATTTATTTTAAAAATGTGTGGCTTAATAATTCTTCTCGTAAAAACCCTCGATATAAAAAGCACAACAAAACTAATCTCTCCCTGCCCCTGCCCCCGCTCCCTGTCCCTCTTCTTCAGTGTTTCCCAAAGTTTTTTTAAAACTGTCTCAATATTTCTGTGTGGTCTCTAAGTGTGTGTGTGTGTGTGTGTTTGTGTGTGTGCGTGCTTGTGTTTGAATGAAGCTCTGAATCCATTAGGCTAAACTTTCTTCAGTAAAACTTGCTTCCTTCCATAAAAATCACACTAGACCCATTTTTCATTATCCCTTTTTTTCTTGCAGCTTCTGTTTCTCTCCCCCTCCCCATATTTGATAGATCCTACTAAAAATATGAAGAGACTCAGAGCGTGTATAGAAGTCCATAACATCAGTCATACACTGAGTCTGTTTCTTTTTTCTTTTTTTTTATTAAGTCCAGCCGTTTTAAAATGTACAAAGTTCCTTCTAATAATCCATTCATTCTGTTCTCTTCTGATTCTTGGAGTAAGCCTGCACAATTATTCAAATCCCGGCTTTTAGCTCCAACATCCACCTCGCCATGGGGCTGTGGGCCTGTAATCTCACTTTGGTCTTGCATGTCAAATGGAATTAACTCCCCTAAGAAATGTCTGCAGAGACGACCTAAAGTGTCTAATCCTTGCGGCTGTCTTAAATTTTCTGAAACTCAAACCTGTCATCTTTTTTTCCCCCCTTCTTATGGCTTTGTTGAAGTTCTCACTTAAGGCTTTTTTCCCTATCCAAAGATAAAGTTTAGGAAGAAAAATTTGCATTTTTATATACTTCCTCCCCACCCTACCCCTTCTGTCACATGTGGTTTTTTCATACATTTTCTTTTGTGGAAAATAGTTTTTCTTCCCCCAGCACTCCCATGCTGCTCACCAATCAACTCTGGCTTTATTTTTGCACTGGCTGGAATTGGGGCCAAAGAATAAATGCAGCATTCTATCCCTGTCAAAAGGGTGGGGGGGAAGCTTCAGCAGAAGGCTGACAAACCACTTGCGGAGTCACATCAGTTGTAGGGGTGGGGGGCGGGTGGGGGGAGAGACTCGTGTGAATGACTGCTTGGCTGGGAATAATGATATCATTATTACGCTACCTTAACAGCCCAAACCAGCTAATCACAAAAACTAATTTGAACTTGATTAAATCTCAAATCACATTGTCTCCTTCATGAATAAACTGCTTGGAGAAATTAGCTTTAGTTAGTAGAACTTGACGGCTTGCATCTTGCATTAAGAATACATTAACTTGGTAGGAGGTAAGGTTTTTTTTCTCCCCCCCCCCCTTTTTTTAGATGGTTTGCCTTCCTCTCCTCCAGTTTCCAAGGGAGAGACATTCCTTGTCAGGACAGGGTTCTCTCTTAGAAGTTTGTATTTTCCAAATCAGAGATTATGTTGAACAAAGGATGAATTGTCTAGTACAAGCAATAATAACCATTCTATTTCCAGGTTGATACTGCAAGATTATTATATCATCATAGCCTCACCAGATCGTGTAGGAGAAAACTAGCATGCTGGGGGAAATCTCATATGAAATGTTAGATGTATTTACAAACAGTTGCTCAGATTGCAGTGAGATTCCCAGAGATAATCGAATGGACACGCTGTGGTAGAATTTTGGGAAGTTGAATACTGACCATGTCACATAACATACGTTGGGTCGTGAAGTGTAGCTGTTTATCACATAATCATTAATGTTGAACAGTGGCAATATTTGAAACTCACAAATGAGCTTATTAGAGAGAAGGCTAAAAAAATCTATCTCAAGGAGTTTTCCATGTCCTTACAATATTATGGAAATTAATACTTTTGTTCCCTTTACCTTTAAAGTTTTACTTTGAATGACAATTGGAAGTGGGCTGGCTTAGAAATAATAAAATAAAGGAATAAAATAAAATAAAATAGAGCAGTGTTTCTCAACCTTGGCAACTTGAAGATGTCCAGACTTCAACTCGCAGAATTCTGGGAGTTGAAGTCCGGACATCTTCAAGTTGCCAAGGTTGAGAAACACTGAAATAGAGTAAAGTAAAATAATAATAAAGGTAAATACTTGACAAAGTAACTTGTTGCCAGGAATTCCAAAGGTCTCCTTGTATACTGATACATCCAACTGAATGTTAACTTCATTCTGTGCTTCCTCATTCTTTTTATGTGCACGTAAACAGTTCATTTAGCATTTAAGAAATCAGAAAGTATTCTTTTTAGAAAACAAAACAAGCTGTAAATCAAATTTTCAGCTGGTATAAATTTACATTGTTTTGGAACACTATTTTACCAGTTTTTACTTTCTAGAGAATGTTGTCCTTTGTATCATGTCATCTGCAAACAAGCTTTCTGTTTTTCTCTTTGCTACTCATCTGTCAATAGCCAAGAGGCTGTCAGCCTTTAATAAGAATTTACCTGTACAAATTAACTGTTGTCAGTGATTGCTCTTTCAAGGTATAGGCACAGTTTCTATGGGGAATCAACAGTGCAAATCATAAGCTCCAAGGAGTGAAAAAAAAAGTGACATTGAATTCTCTCATAAAGCTTGCTTATTCTTGCAAAAACCTTTTTCTCTTGCCTGTTAGAATGTGTATCAAAGACCAGGAAATATACCAAGAGGATGCTAGAATAGTTAATAGTTAGAGGCAAGGATGCTTGTTTGCCAAAATTTGTGCTCCTTTTTGTTCACCTCATTTGGGCTTCTGTCCACCTCCCCACCAATGAAATTCATACTAGTTTTAAAATGCTTTATTTTTTATAAAGAAAAAAAAGAACTGTCCCTCTAGAAATGTCATTGCTTCCCTCTGCCACTCTTAGTAACTCTTGACAGTTGAAAAGGAAAAAAAATGACCTGGGAAGGAAAGAAGGAAGGAAGGATCTCAATTTCAGAATATAGAATGCAGAACACAGAATAATAGAGCTTGAAAGGACATTGGAGATCTTCTAGTCCAACCTTCTGCTCAGGCAGGAGACCCTATACCATTTCAGACAAATGGTTGCCCAGTTTCTTCTTAAAAGCATCCAGCGTTGGAACACCCACAACTTCTGAAGGCAAGCCATTCCATTGATAAATTGTTCTCACTGTCAGGAAAATTCTCCATAGTTCTAGATAGCTTCTCTCCTTGGTTAGTTTCCATCCATTATTTCTTGTCTTACCTTCCAGTGCTTTTGAAAAGAAGTTGACCCCCCTCTTCTTTGTGGCAGCCCCTTAGATATTGAAACACTGCTATCATGTCATCCTTAGTCCCTCTTTTAATATATTAGACATACCCAATTCCTGCAACTGTTCTTCATATCTTTTAGACTTTACCCCCCCTCCTTCCCATCATCTTTTTGCTCTTCTCTGCACTCTTTCCACTTTTTATATTGTGGTGGCCAAAATTTGATACAGTATTCCAAGTGTGGTCTTACCAAGGCAGTGGTAGTTTCAATTCCCATGTTCTTGATTCAGTTTGTGAGTCCATCCAGAACGGGAATTGTCCTTCCTTGTATTCAATAAAGCTTCATCAGTAAAGCTCTATCATAAAATACCATCATAAATAATAATGAACATCACACTGAGACATTTGGAAAAAGGCTGTATGTGATAGGGATGCAATAAACTATAAGTATAAGCTACAACAGCATCTTTTATGAGATGTTTACTAAAACATTCTATTGAATTTGGAAAGTCTGTAATAGTCTGAAACATATATGATGGTCTAGTAAACAGCATCACTTCATCTCTTGCCTTCTTTGCATACAGTCCACACGCTGCCAGGAAACAAAACAACAACAATGACAAAAAAAAAAGAACATGCCTTTATTTTCAGGCATACCTCTTTGGAACCACTTGGGAAGAATATTCTTGATTGAGAACCAAAACATTCTGTGATGCTTAACAAACCTGCAAATTGAAAAATTCAACATCTGCCCTGTGCAGCAATGTAACGGGAGAAGGACCTATTGTGTTGGAGGGGGTGGGAGAGAAAAGAGGAATCAAATCAATCCTTAAATTATATTTTTGTGCATTTGCAAAATTACTACTCTTCGAATCAAAAGCCTCAAGCTGTTTTCATCTGAGAGCATATGTTGAATCGGTAAGACAATAGCTGTACACGAAGAGAAAAGAAAAGGGAGGAGGCAAATCCCCGCAGTTTAATGGTATGGATAGTTCTCTGAAGAAAAGATTGGTATCATTGTGTATTATAATATTTTAAGTAAATTATACGCAAAAAAAATGCAGGGAATGTAGATACTGTAAGCTGGTTCTAGAAGAAACAGGATGCTATACTTAAAGCCATGCCAAAATGCTCTACCATTTAAATTTTGAAGTAGAAACAATAGCAATATAACAAACAGTGCTTGGAGATGTTCCTCCTAACAACCCCTCACACCTCCCCCCCCCCCCCCCAACATCACTACCAGCAAATGACTGGGACAAAATTCAACTCTTCCCAATAGATGGTTCCTGTTTGAAACGCTGTCCTGTTTCAAGCCTGGAGAAAAATAAGAAGCTCCAAGCAAAGTGGGACTTGAAATTAACAATCAACAGTCAGACCTAAACTCCGTACTGTTTATACATTGATTGTATATTAGGTACTATCTATATGATGATGAGCTGTGGTTAGTATTGCAGGCTAATTCTGCCGACTACCAGCAGTTAGATTCTGACTGGCTCAAGGTTGACTCAAACTTCCATCTTTCTGAGGATGTGTATAAAATGAGGATGTGATTCCAAATCTTTTCCTACCGGACCTATAAGAATATATTTTGCGTGCCCGCGCATCACTTAAAAACTGCACTCGGTGTCAGCTGAGCTGTTTTTTTTTAGCTCAGCTGAGGCAATCCACTCTGCTTTGTGAATCAGCTGAGCTAAAAAACAAGGCAATATGGGACAGGGAACAATGGGGGCGGGAGGGCAGGACCAACCAGAGGTGGTATTTGCCAGTTCTCTGAACTACTCAAAATTTCCGCTACCAGTTCGCCTGAACCAGTCCAAACCACCTGAATGCCATGTCTGTGTAGATTGTTGGGGGAATCCAGATTGCTGACTCTGTAAACTGCTTAGAGAGGGTTGTAAAGCACTATGAAGAGTTATGTAAATCTAAATGCTATTGCTACAGTTATTGTTTCTCCCTCTCTTGAGAATTCAAGACATGGAAGTTTCCTTTCATTATCCCGTAGCAACAACCCTGCTCTGTAGGTTGATCTAACAGTGACTGTTCCAAAGTCATATTTAAACCTTGTGATCAAGTGAACGTGGATCAGGTCCAATTCTGGAATACTACGCTATACTGTATACTTGTACACTATTGCATATTTTTAAAACAAATATATGTTTCGTTGTGTTCATATTTTCCCACATTAAACCTACCACTTTTTCTTCCTGTCACTATCATTTCAGCACTGTTTATTCTTTTTGGACATGTCCATAGGATGACACCCTAGCTGAGCTGGATTTCTCAATTAAATATCGTGTTACCTGAATGTTGTGCTGAGGGTACTCGATCTGTGGTGACCCATTCTTGGAAAAGCCAATGCAGATAGTCTACGAATTGCAACCACAATTGAGCCCAAAATGTCTGTTGCTAAGCGAAACTTTTGTTAAGTGAGTTTTACCCCATGTTATGACTTTTCTTGCCACAGTCGTTAAGTGAATCGTTACAATTGTTACACAGTAACACAGTAACAAAGTTGTTAAGCAAACCTGGCTTCCCTATTGACTTTGTTTGTAAGAAGTTTGCAAAAGGTAATCGCGTTACCTCAGGACAATGAAACTGTCATAAATATGAGTCAGTTGCCAAAAGCTTTGAGTTTCGATTATGTGACCATAGGGATGCTGCAATGGTCCTAAGTGTGAAAAAGGTTCATAAGTCACTTTTTCAGGGCTGTTGTTCTTTTCAACAGTGATTAAATGACTGTTGTAAGTTGAGGACTACCTGTAAGATTTCATACTATACTCAGTCAGTGATAAAAGCTTTTGTAAATTAATACAAGGTTTTGTTTGTTTCATATATGCCAAGATATAGCAATAGCAGTTAGACTTATATACCGCTTCATAGGGCTTTCAGCCCTCTCTAAGTGCTTTACAGAGTCAGCATATTGCCCCCAACAATCCAGGTCCTCATTTCACCCACCTCGGAAGGATGGAAGGCTGAGTCAACCTTGAGCCGGTGAGATTAGAACCTCTGAACAGCAGATAACAGTCAGCTGAAGTGGCCTGCAGTACTGCACCCTAACCACTGAGCCTCCTCGGCATATAGGCATATATAGGCATATTAAAAGACACAGTCTTTTAAAGACACAGTCCAATGATGGCAAACCTTTTCGGCACCAAGTCCCCAAACCAGAATGCGTTCACTCCAGAAACTCGAAGACCAGCTATTCGGTGTGCATGCATGCCCCGGCCAGCTGGTCTTCACATGCTCCAGACCCCCAGAAACTCAAAGACCAGCTGGCTGGTGCGCATGCATGCGGTGGCCAGCTGGTCTTTGCCTGCGCTGGAGGGCCGGAAACTCGAAGACCAGTTGGTCTGTGCACATGTGCATGCCGGCCAGCTGGTCTTTAGGTTTCCAGGACTCCGACATGCATGAAGATCAGCTGGCCAGCGCACATGCGCGTGCTGGAAACCAGAAGGTGACCATGTGTGTGGCCACAAAGACGGCTCTGCATGCCATCTCTGACACACATGCCATAGGTTCACCATCATGGCCCTATTCTCTTGCTTGTTTGCTCTTTGGTTTTACATGTGCAAAATACTTGCACATGTACATTTGGAGACATGTAGGCTGAAATCTTACGAACTCTGACAGAGGGTTGGTAAATTTTTCACTTTTTACAGGCAGAGATAGAAGAAAGATATTTAGCCTTCAAGTCACTCAGCCCTCCTTATTTTTGAAGAACAAACCATTGCCATTGCTTTGATCATGATACAGGCAAAAAGAAGAAGAAGAAGCAGTACCTAGGTTAGAGGTTTCTTACATTTTGGAGTTTCTACTCCCCCATCTCCTTTGAAACATTGTGATTCTCTATCTATTTACTGGAAGTAAGTATTCTAGAAGTCAATATTTTTAGAAGAAGATTTTTACAGAATTGAACTGTAAATCAATTACATTTGAATAAAGGTAATGCCCTTTTGTCGGCACTTCTCCTGAAATGTGTATTAGCAAAAATTTGCAAAATATGGAAACTCTCTTTTAACTCAATCAAATAAATGGATTATTTGATCATTTTGATTGATTTTATTAATCATCTGTCTCAAAGGCAAGGATTTAGCATCCGGCACAATTTCTTATTGTTCACATGGCCCATGAAAATAAACTCAATTATGAAAAAGGTAATAAATTGGATAAATTTCAAAAAGTAAGAGCTTATACAAATACACCCAATTTGCATAATTTATGCAAGTTAGAGAATTCAGCTTTTTCCCTGGCACAAAATGCTGAAGGCTTGGGGTTGTGGGATATTTTTTTAAGACAGCATACAGACAGATGAAATAAATAGTCCATTTGAATTATTCTGTAGTGTCATTATGCCATTGATTTACTTAGATTTCTTTTCCTCATCCCTACTTATGTATCACAGATATTGCCTTCCAAAGTTATTTTTAAATAACTCATTAGGCTGAGTTTGCAACAATGGCAAACTTCCCCCTCCCCACAATCTCCCAAACCTTCTTTCCAGGTAACAAAGCCACCTGCTTGATGGCTGACATTCTAAAAATACCTCTAGGTCCATACTATTATCCATTCCTCATATTCAATTGCTCTGTTATAGTAATAGTCAGAGGCACACCATGTTGTAATTACTTACAGCTGACTTAAGAAAGGAATATTCAACTCCCCCACTGTTCCACTAGAAGATCTTTATGCACTATTAACTCATTCCTGAGTATTAATACTCTACTGGTAATTCACACCGCATTGTAATCGGAGGACTATTAAACACCAATTATTGGCTGCATTGGATAGTAGATATTTTATGTGGGGGCTATGTATTTGCATGTCTATGTACATACCTACATACGTGTATGCAAATTTTTAAAAATGCATGCTTTAAAGCCAGCCCACCCCCCTCCTTTCCTGGAGAGGATATAAAGGTAAACATTTCAAGGAAAAGAAACTTTACAAAAATGTGGAACTTGTTTATGTGCTCTAAAGTATTTCTAACCATAATTACTTTAAAAAATAATGCATGAAAATGACATAAAATAAAATATTTTTTTTTCATTTTGTCAATGCTGGGAGAAACATATATATATATATATTTGTTTTTGTTTCAAAAAAGTCTCCCCCCCCCCCCCGAAAGTTCAATTCTGAATCTTCAAAATCTGAAACAATGAAGAGAGGTCATTCATATGTGCTTGTCTCTCATCCAGAAAAGAAATGTAACACTAGTTCAAATTGATTGTGACTATACTCCAGGAAAGAGAGGAAAGCCAACAATATTTTGATGTTGCCTTTTGAATTGTTAGTTGCAAAGTCATGTCTGACCCATCACAACCCCATGGACAACGTTCCTCCAGGCCTTCCTGTCCTCTTCCATCTCCCAGAGCCCATTTAAGCTCACACCGACTGATCCAGTGCCTCCATCCAGCCACCTCATTCTCTGTTGTCCCCTTCTTCTTTTGCCCTCAATCTTTCCCAGCATTAAGCTCTTCTCCAGTGAAACCTTCCTTCACATTAGGTGGCCAAAATATTTGAGTTTCATCTTCAGGATCTGGCCTTCTAAGGAGCAGTCAGGATTGATCTCCTCTATGAATGACCGGTTTGATCACCGTGCAGTCCAAGAGACTTGCAGGACTCTTCTCCATCACCATAGTTCAAAGGCCCCAATTCTTTGGTGCTCAGCCTTTCTTATGATCCATCTTTCATAGCCATAAATTGCAACTGGGAAAACCATAGCCATGATTATACACAATTTTGTTGGCATGGTGATGTCTCTGCTTTTTAGTATGCTGTCAATATTTGCCATAGCTTTCCTCCCCAGGAGCAAGCGTCTTTTAATTTCTTGGCTGTAGTCCAGTGGTGGGTTTCATTGTTTTTACTATCGGTTCCCTTGTGTGTGCATACGAGCTCATGTGCGTGATGCTTCTGTGCATGCGCAGAAGAAGCCGGGTGGGTGGGTGGAGTTTCCCATCACCACTGCTGGTTTACCCAATCCGGGCCGAACCAGAAGCAATCCACCTCTGCTATAATCCCCATCTGCGGTGATCTTGGAGCCCAGGAAAATAAAATCTGTCACTACCTCCATTTCTTCCCTATCTATTTAGCTTGATAATAGTGTACCTTAAAGGATCTTTGAATTCCAGATGGATAGTTGAAGTTGGATCCAGATGGATAGTTAGATAGAGATATAAAGTGGCTGAGAATATGATAGTCTTTTCAAACAGCTGAAAGAAGATGCACAGAAATTGTTCTCCATCATTCCAGAGTTCAGGACATGGAATAATGGCTCCACATTACTGAAAGTTAGGTTCCAAGTGAATGATAACAAGAAAGCCCTAATAATAAAAAAAACAGTTTGATAACAGAATCAGTTGTAAAGCGGGGTAGTGAGATTGCCTGAAAGGATTAAGTACAAGCAGGGCATCTGTCTGTTGGAAAAGCTGTAGATTGGATTATTGCACTGAGCAGAAAATTAGACCCAGTGGCCTAAATGGTCTCTTACAATTCTGATTCTAAGCAATTAGGTACAACATGATGCTGATATTTGATACCATGCTTTTTAAAATGCTAACAAGGTTTAAAATGTGATTCATCAATCTAATTTGAAATACAGAATATGCCAGAATAGATCAGTTATTAGACTTAAACCCTGTACTTTCCAGCTCATCAAAGGAGCCAGGGAAGAAACAGTGGCATGATGAGTCCAAGCTATTATTAACGGTTTCTTATAAGATGGGAGACTCCACTGGCTTTGAAAGAGGCATTGGTCTCTCTCCTCCATTGGACAATAAAAACTGGACAACTTCTGTTATAAAGAAAACAATAGGCCAACAACTGCAAGGTAGTGACTTTAGACTCAAACATAAAGTTGAAGTTAGACTGAGTACCATCAGGAATGCACTGGGCATTCTTATTCTGCTGGATCTCTTAATAACCTATTTTCACCCATATAACCCGCCCATGCAAATAACCCGCCCACGCGAATAACCTGCAGATTTCCAAGATCGTAAAATGTTTCCCGTATACCCCGCCCACTTATATAACCCGCAACGAGTAAGCCATCGGGAAACATTACATTAGCGCTATTCCATCGGATCTACCCATTAAAACCAATCGGAGGAGAAAGCCTGGGCGAGCTGGGGAGGGGTTGGAGGAACTCAACTCAAGGGAGAGATCTTGAAATTCAATAGGAAAAAAAATGCTTGGGTTTCGGGACGCCTTCGTGAAAACCCCACCCCTGGCTATGGGCGAAGCGACCAGGAAGAAGCAGGAGGTGAGAGGAAGCCCGGATTCTGCAGCTCCTCGCCTTCTCTGGGCTTGGAAGTCCGGCAGGAAGGGAAGGGGAGGAGGCGGCGGCGCGGCTGTGGCTCCGTTTTCACACACCCCTCCCTTCTTCTGCTTTGCTCTGTGAAAGGGCTTCACTGCCGAAGCATTTTGGTTTTAAAAAAAAAAACACCGTCCCTTTCTCTCTCCAGTTAACAGGGCCAACCCAAGTGGTGCATTTTATCTGGGAGACGACACACACACACACACACACACACACACACACGACACGTGCGGCAGGAGGAGCGGCATCCTCCGCGCTCTCGGCTGCCACAAACGCCACGCAACGAGGGAATCTCCTTTTGGGGGGGGGTGTGAGACGCTGACAGAAAAAGGGCAAGCAGTGGCCGTGTGAGGCGGCCTTGAGAGCTCCAAACGACCTACCGTACTGGCTGGCGAGGTTAGTTCTCTAAAGGCCGTTGAAAGCTCCGGGGAAACCCCTTTTTCTGCCCTCGGAGCCCCCGGTGCTTCCTCAACCCCTCCCACACTTTTTCCTCTTTGGTTCACCCCACCCCCGCCCTCAAGGGCCCGGGACTCTGGGAAAGTGTGCAGCTGGGGGGCTGGGGAGGAGAGAGCGTCTACCGTTCCTCACGGGAGGCACTTCGAGCCCCGCCGTATCTGAGAGGCTCTTAGTCGTCGGTGTGGGAGAGGAGAGAAAGGTTAAAATGTTTTTGAAACATAAAAAGAATCCTTTGTGGGCAAACTTAAAGCTGCTGGGCTGCACGGGCTTGCTGTAAATTGAGGGCATGTTTTGCCTTTATTTATTTTGCCGCCTCCCCTTCCCTTCCTCGGAGGGGAACGCTCGGAGCAAAAGGGACCCCCGCCTCGTTAAAGCCGCATCCGACGCTTCACCTACAAATGATCCCGATTCCCCCGCGTCCTTCCTTCCCTCCCTTCAGAGCGAGGAAGTGGCAGCTCGTCCTCTCTTGGGACAACTTGCGAAAAACTGTGGCAGGCACGGAGGGGAGGGAGGGAGCGAAAAAAGAAGCGAGAAATGGATATTTTCTCCCTCTCATGAAGGGGGGAGGATCTGGTGCTTTCCAGCTCGGGCTCCTTTTCTCCCTTTTCCTGCTTGGGTTTCGGGACGCCTTCGTGAAAACCCCACCCCTGGCTATGGGCAAAGCGACCAGGAAGAAGCAGGAGGTGAGAGGAAGGGCAGGCGGTGCTCGGCAGCTCCTCGCCTTCTCTGGGCTTGGAAGTCCGGCAGGAAGGGAAGGGGAGGAGGCGGCGGCGCGGCTGTGGCTCCGTTTTCACACACACACACACACCCCTCCCTTCTTCTGCTTTGCTCTGTGAAAGGGCTTCACTGCCGAAGCATTTTGGTTTAAAAAAAAAAAACACCGTCCCTTTCTCTCTCCAGTTAACAGGGCCAACCCAAGTGGTGCATTTTATCTGGGAGACGACACACACACACACACACACACACACACAACACGTGCGGCAGGAGGAGCGGCGTCCTCCACGCTCTCGGCTGCCACAAACGCCACGCAACGAGGGAATCTCCTTTTGGGGGGGGTGTGAGACGCTGACAGAAAAAGGGCAAGCAGTGGCCGTGTGAGGCGGCCTTGAGAGCTCCAAATGACCTACCATACTCCGTTTTCACACACACACACCCCCCTCCCTTCTTCTGCTTTGCTCTGTGAAAGGGCTTCACTGCCGAAGCATTTTGGTTTAAAAAAAACAAAACACCGTCCCTTTCTCTCTCCAGTTAACAGGGCCAACCCAAGTGGTGCATTTTATCTGGGAGACGACACACACACACACACACACACACGACACGTGCGGCAGGAGGAGCGGCGTCCTCCGCGCTCTTGGCTGCCACAAACACCACGCAACGAGGGAATCTCCTTTTGGGGGGGTGAGACGCTGACAGAAAAAGGGCAAGCAGTGGCCGCGTGAGGTGGCCCTGGGAGCTCCAAACGACCTACCATACTCCGTTTTCACACACACCCACCCCCTCCCTTCTTCTGCTTTGCTCTGTGAAAGGCTTCACTGCCAAAGCATTTTGGTTTTAAAAAAAAAACACCGTCCCTTTCTCTCTCCAGTTAACAGGGCCAACCCAAGCGGTGCATTTTATCTGGGAGACGACACACACACACACACACACACACGACACGTGCGGCAGGAGGAGCAGCGTCCTCCGCGCTCTCGGCTGCCACAAACGCCACGCAACGAGGGAATCTTTTTTTGGGGGGGTGTGAGACGCTGACAGAAAAAGGGCAAGCAGTGGCCGCGTGAGGCGGCCTTGAGAGCTCCAAACGACCTACCGTACTGGCTGGCAAGGTTAGTTCTCTAAAGGCCGTTGAAAGCTCCGGGGAAACTCCTTTTTCCGCCCTCGGAGCCCCTGGTGCTTCCTCAACCCCCCCCCACACTTTTTCCGTCGGTGTGGGAGAGGAGAGAAAGGTTAAAATGTTTTTGAAACATAAAAAGAATCCTTTGTGGGCAAACTTAAAGCTGCTGGGCTGCACGGGCTTGCTGTAAATTGAGGGCATGTTTTGCCTTTATTTATTTTGCCGCCTCCCCTTCCCTTCCTCGGAGGGGAACGCTCGGAGCAAAAGGGACCCCCGCCTCGTTAAAGCCGCATCCGACGCTTCACCTACAAACGATCCCGATTCTCCCGCGTCCTTCCTTCCCTCCCTTCAGAGCGAGGAAGCGGCAGCTCGTCCTCTCTTGGGACAACTTGCGAAAAACTGTGGCAGGCACGGAGGGGAGGGAGGGAGCGAAAAAAGAAGCGAGAAACGGATATTTTCTCCCTCTCGTGAAGGGGGGGGGATCTGGTGCTTTCTCCGCTCCTTTGTTATTGTTCGGGTGATTCATTTGATCTCTTCCTCTTTGGCACCTTCTCGACACCCAGCCAGTTGGCAGAGCGAGGAAGCGGCAGAGGCGACGACGGAGCCTCCAAACTTGTTTATCCCCTTTTATAGTTCCCAGAGCCACAGTTTCGCAAACGCTCAGAGCAAAAGGGACCCCCGCCTCGTTAAAGAGCCGGATGCGGCGAGGTTCAGGCGGACGGCGTTAACGACCGTCGCCCTTCTTCTGCCCTCAGCCCCAAGTCCTTCGGTTTAAAAAAAAAAACGCTCGGCGACTAAGAGCCTCTCAGATACGGCGGGGCTCGAAGTGCCTCCCGTGAGGAATGGTAGATGCTCTCTCCTCCCCAGCCCCCCAGCTGCACACTTTCCCGTGTGTGTGTCATCTCCCAGATAAAATGCACCGCTTGGGTTGGCCCTGTTAACTGGAGAGAGAAAGGGACGGTGTTGTTGTTTTTTTAAAAAAACCAAAATGCCACAGCCGCCTCCCCTTCCCTTCCTGCCGGATTTCCAAGCCCAGAGAAGGCGAGGAGCTGCCGAGCACCGCCTGCCCTTCCTCTCACCTCCTGCTTCTTCCTGGTACCTTCGCCCATAGCCAGGGGTGGGGTTTTCACGAAGGCATCCCGAAACCCAAGCAGGAAAAGGGAGAAAAGGAGCCCGAGCCGGAAAGCACCAGATCCTCCCCACTTCACGAGAGGGAGAAAATATCCGTTTCTCGCTTCTTTTTTCGCTCCCTCCCTCCCCTCCGTGCCTGCCACAGTTTTTCGCAAGTTGTCCCAAGAGAGGACGAGCTGCCACTTCCTCGCTCTGAAGGGAGGGAAGGAAGGATGCGGGAGAATCGGGATCGTTTGTAGGTGAAGCGTCGGATGCGGCTTTAACGAGGCGGGGGTCCCTTTTGCTCCGAGCGTTCCCCTCCGAGGAAGGGAAGGGGAGGCGGCAAAATAAATAAAGGCAAAACATGCCCTCAATTTACAGCAAGCCCGTGCAGCCCAGCAGCTTTAGGTTTGCCCACAAAGGATTCTTTTTATGTTTCAAAAACATTTTAACCTTTCTCTCCTCTCCCACACCGACGACTAAGAGCCTCTCAGATACGGCGGGGCTCGAAGTGCCTCCCGTGAGGAACGGTAGACGCTCTCTCCTCCCCAGCCCCCCAGCTGCACACTTTCCCAGAGTCCCGGGCCCTTGAGGGCGGGGGTAGGGTGAACCAAAGAGGAAAAAGTGTGGGAGGGGTTGAGGAAGCACCGGGGGCTCCAAGGGCGGAAAAAGCCACAGCCGCACCGCCGCCTCCTCCCCTTCCCTTCCTGCCAGACTTCCAAGCCCAGAGAAGGCGAGGAGCTGCAGAATCCGGGCTTCCTCTCACCTCCTGCTTCTTCCTGGTCGCTTCGCCCATAGCCAGGGGTGGGGTTTTCACGAAGGCGTCCCGAAACCCAAGCAGGAAAAGGGAGAAAAGGAGCCTGAGCCGCCGAGCCAGCCCACTGCCGCGAGGAAAGTGGTGGTCCCAAGCTCTCCCTTTAGTTAATCTGTGTAAAATATTTTACGTATACCCTGCCCACTTTTATACCCCGCAGGGGGGCGCTGTGCAGGTAAAAAACGCATATAACCCGCGGGTTATATGGGTGAAAATACGGTAATATTGACCACAACATCCTTCTAGATTATCTGTGAGTGTAGAGGGATAGCAGTTGGGCCTTAGACCCTCAATATAAGGTGTCTGTGCTTTCTACCCCACCCCCACACCTCTGATGGGAGTATTTAATATTCCCAAAATATAACCATTCATTCAATGATTCAGGGTAAGGTAATATCAGTCAATTAGACCAATACTGAATTATTTCATGTGGTAGGTCACTTTCTTAAGCTTTTTGTGTAAACTTTCAAACTAAAAATCTGAAAGTCTTCAAAAATGAATCAAACCAAATTTAAGATTAGCACAATGTGAAACAAAATCTGGATATGAGAGATTTGCCCATCCTAAAACGTCACTTGACTTGCTGCTTTTCTAAGTCTTGACATCAATACACAAGCTTCTTTCCCCTGGAATTTACAATCTAAAATCAGAAGAGGGCAGGATGGAAGAAAGACAACTTGACAATAGTAGTAAGGATGAACATGAGCAAATATAGTTACATGTATTTAAATTGGATTATAGTTGGGAAGAGGATTAGAGAGTTAAGCTAACATATACAGTTGTGCAGTGTTATTCAAGAAAATCAGTGGAATGTAAACACAAAGCACATCTTCTATAATACTTGGCATGCTACTTTTTTTTATAATATACATTGAACCTGAAAAATGCAAATCTGCAGAATTAGAAATAGAACCATATTTATGTGCCTTGAATAACATCTTATAAAAAAACCCTCTTTTTGATTTTCTCTTCCATCATCCCATAAGCATGTACTATGTCTCATAAGCTTCAACCAACCAAATCAAATGCATAATTATTTTGTTTATTTTATTGTGTTGACACTGAGAATATAAAAGGTTTTACATATTTGTTTTGGGAGTAGCTTCAAGGACTGTTTATTTTTCTCCCCATTTTGGGCAGAACCAAAAAAAGGTCACATACAAACTTTGAAGGACATGAGTTGTACTTTCCCTTGACTGACTACCCCAAAGTAAACAAGGGCATAAGACGAAAAAAGTTGCTCCTCTGTATGTCTACTCTAGAAATCAGTACCACTTGCCCAACTCTACATAGCTTATTTACCAGTTAGAATCTATGAAATGTCACCCTCCTTTCTGAAAATGTAACAAAAAATTCACCATGCAAATAACATCTCCAACATCCATTTCTTCCTGACCATTACAAAACCTTCTATGAAAGCAAATTTCTGTATAATGTTTTGATAAATTAGATATTTAAAATCATAAGATTTAACTTACTTTTTTAAAAGCATAATATTAGAGCTAATAGCTCTGATTACATTTGGCCTTTACAACTATCTTTGAAAAATATACAAAACATACTTTTCCTCTGTCTATCCCCACTTCTGATCATTGACCTATTACAGATAAACAAAATATAATTAGGAAAACTAAATGTATAATCTGTTACCTGAATCAGAATTATAGAAAAGTTAGTTTCTTAGAAATCTCTCCACTCTTTTCATAACTCCAGTTCACACTAATAAACTGGAGGTGCAGAATGCAATGTCAGGTGCAGACAACCAGATCCACATGTGAAAAGTTCAATTAGTTGTTTTATTGATCAGTGCTATCTACTATGTTTCCCCAACAATAAGACCCAATCTTATTTGGGGGGGATTTAGGGCTTATTTTCAGGGAAATATGATTTCAGGATAATCAACCCGGCTGGGCACCTATACACCTCTGCGCATGTACAAAAGGCAGTTAGCACATGGTGGCTGATGTTGTCTGGCAGCAACTGCAGCCCACTGGCCACTTGGTCAGTGCACTCTGCGATTGCACAGCACAGGTGAGTTGATTATCTGTCCAAGCACCAGACAGTGGTAGAGGCATGGTGGGGGGGGAGGGATGCAATCTGAACATGCTGTGCAGGCCATGGGAAAGCTGAGAGTCAGTAGGCCAGAGTGGGCGGGATTGTGGGAGGCTGTGGGAGGATTGTCTTCACATCTCTTGGCTTGCCTGAAGTCCGTGCAAAGTGTTGGGATTGAATGCCTTCCTTCCATGCTTTCATCTTCTGCCAGTGCTGCCACGCAAAGACAATGTTGGCTTTCCCATGTTTCATGTGGCACATCTGGATTACCTTCCTCCCCCCCACCTCTGCCCCCACCTGCTGCTTGGACAAGTAATGAACTCAACTGTGCTGCACAGGCTGCTGCTGGACACCATTAGCCCCCACACACTTGCTGCATCTGGGCTGATGACGATTTTCACTAGGGCTTATTTTGGGGTAGGGTTTATATTAAGTGCATGTTTTAAAATCAGGCTAGTGCCTATTTTCAGGATAAGTATTATTTTCATGAAAAATGGTAAACACATAATATTTTCAGTCCAATGGTTTTCCCTTAGGCAAGATTAGATAAGGTTCAATAGCATTCAGAGAGGGGGTGGACTTCACCCTCTTATGCCCATGTAGGGATTCCAGACTGTTTCCATATTTGATTCCTCCCCCTGGTTCTGCCAATCTCTCTTCTACACAAAAAAAGAATAGTAGCCCTAATTGCGGATGAGAGACAACCAACATTTATCAAGTTGCTTTTGTTCCTCACTGTCTGCAGAAACAGCATGCTTCCACCAGCAGAGTAAAATAAATCCTGTATTGATAACATGGACATTAAGTGAGCATTCTCAAAAGAAAGCCCTTAGAAGGAAAATGAAAAAAAAAAAGAAGTCAAACCAAGCACGGGAGAATCAGCATAAACCACTTGAAGTAAAGCTTATCTATTTTAATTTCTGCCAGGAAATTGCATTCTGAAAAACTTGGTAGTCCTAGGTAAGAATGGAAAATGTATTCTGAAAATTCTTAGAAATATGTCTAAGATGCATTTAAGTTACTAAAACTCTGTTTGATTGTATAAAATCTGATCCAACATTATGGCACTTTTCAAATTTCTACTGTAACAAGATGAATATTGCTATCAATTCAGTTCCATGCCAGCAACCATCTTCCAATTCTGGCAATATTATCCTTAGACTGGAAACTTTTGGAGCTGATAATGGTTGCAGACTTTTTGAAATAAACTTTGAAGAGTTGAACAAATCTCCTCCAGGTAAATTTGGGATTCAAATCAAAAGCAATCTAAAACATTAAGTCCCCCTCTCATCTGCAATTGAAATGTTATGCATTTGCATAAAATGTGCAAAATTGGAGATAATTGAACTATAGTAGCTCTAAATGCATCAGCTCAGTTTGCAAAATAAATAAAATATCCGCTAAAGGACTACAAAAGTCAGACTCCATCATACCCCCTTTTAACCCTCGTATCTGTGTCAATGACACATTTCATTTTTTTGTGTGCAGTGGTCATGATAATGTTGAGTGGTCCCAGGAATTCTCAATCAAAGTGACTTACAGCATGCATGTTTTATTAAAAGATTCTGTTTCAACTATCATAGTTGCATTATGAAATATTGCTAAAGAAAAAAAAACAATGTAGATCAGAAAATAAATGGTCCATTACCTTCATATTTATATTATTAAATATCCTCAGTTATCTGACAACATAGTCTAATGTACCAGAGTGAAAAATAAGGGGGACTTCGTGAGGTCTTCCCTCAGAATATCCATATCCTTAGTATCACATATTAAATGCTGAGTGAAAAGCTCATAGAAAGGAAATAATTTTGAATTTAAAATCTGTTTCTCATCTCCTGTACTAAAAGAGGATGGGGTGGGGATGGGTGAGTGGGTTGCAAACAGTTTCTACTTTGAAAAACTTCATTTTAAACTTTAAAAGGGTATTTGGAGTTTGCTGGATGCTATTCCCGGCATTTTAACAATGGCCTGAGCTCAAAACAACCCTGTTTCAAGTTTCAATCAGGTGTTTCAGGTTTTTTTTTGCTCAGGATTCTTTCAGAGAGGTTAGAATTGCTTTGAAACTCTTTGAATCAAAAGAGTTGCTTTAAATTTAGAATTTAGTATTTGGAATAAAAATTGTGCAATTGGAATGTTTTGCACATCTTTAAAAGTATTTACACTTTGCACATTTTCTATCCCTACTTTGGGGAGTGTCTGTCATGTCCTTACGCATACCTTAATACACTTATAACCAAAATATTTTAACAAAACCAAATCAAATAAATAGATGAAAGAAATTCACTGTTAATTATCTTATCCCTGATATATCTGGAAAATTGCCTCAACTTCCAAATTCCACTGCCAATGACTATGTATGATCAAACCTGCTCAATCTTGTAACTGGTATTAGCTTCTACTTCTGCATTGTTGATATCCTGGGACATCAATTTGTGGTTTGCTAATGTTGTATAAAAGGTCAAGGTTCCCCTTGCACATATATGCTAGTCATTCCCGACTCTAGAGGGCGGTGCTCATCTCAGTTTCAAAGCCGAAGAGCCAGTGCTGTCCCAAGACGTCTCCGTGGTCATGTGGTCAGCACAAAACCGTGTTACCTTCCCACCAAAAGTGGTTCCTATTTTTCTACTTGCATTTTTACATGCTTTCGAACTGCTAGGTTGGCAGAAGCTGGGACATGTAATAGGAACTCAGTCCATTATGTGGCACTAGGGATTTGAACCACCGAACTGCCGGCCTTTCTGATCACAAGCCCAGCATCTTAGCCACTGAGCCACCACATCCCACCGATGTTGTATAGGTAGGCCTTAATAGAAATCAGTTGATAAAGAGTATATGTGATTCCACATGGATAAATGTATTTAATACCTCAAAGAGATTTCTGGGGAAAGACAAAAAAAAACCCTGTTCAGAAGAGTTGAGAAAATATGAACTACCTAAATAATATCAACTATATATAAAATATGAACTATGCTCTCTTCAAATGTTTAATTTGGAATCTTGGTTTGCAATAGTGGAAGTTGCAGCTACCTTCAGCTAATATCCAAAAAGAAGAGGCAAGTCAGGAAATACATTTACAATTCCTCACATAGATTCAAAGAGGTCCATAAAAATTATTTGGACATTATTTTCTAAATGTTTCGTCTGCCAAATATGTATGTGAATCCTGATGGGCCTTGTTAGTAATTTGGAAGGGCATCAGGAAATCCCAAGATTTAGGCTAGCTTAGCAGGCTAAAGAACACATCCTGGAAAAAGACAGTGACAAATGTCACTTCTGTGCTGTTGCAAGGAAGTTCTGTAGCTTGTCTGAATTTGCCAAGAATCAAGCTTGTATCACAGGATGCAGAGAAACTCCTGCCCCCATTGTAACATTTTATATACATACATTTATATGCATATATGCACGCAGGCACGCCCACGCGCACGCACACAGGCACACATTCAAAATATTTAATTTGGAATGTATTCATAGCAGGCCTTTCTGCTTAATTCTGAATGCATGGGAAAATTAATATAGCAACAATTTATCAGGATGTATTTCTGATAATTACCAACATTTAACATTTCCTAAAAGTGTTTTCATGTTCAGGTATATGTGGCTAACAAGTTACAGAAGGAATCATTTCTCCATCTTTTTCAAACACTTGATATTAAGAGACTCCACAGTATCCTGAGCTAATTATAATTAGCATCCTGTGCTAATTGTTTCCATGGACTAGACACGTCTGGTCTATTTGGATAAACAGGCAAGGAGATGGCAAGCTCAGGAGGGTGGTAGAGAATGGAGAAGGAAGGGGCGGAGCAAAGGGAGAAACAATGGGATGGAGAGCCAAGGATGCCACAGTGGTAGCTGATGGTGCTGTGTTGTGATTGGGAATCGAGGGCACCATCCTTTCCATTTTGCCCTGGCTCAGCTGTGTTAAGGCTGATTACAGCATTATGGCTATTTGGTACAGTGGATCTACCTTATGCAATGAAGTGAACAGGGAAATATTATGTGGACAATCATATTCCTGAACTGGCTAGGATCTTTCAGATTTGTATGGGGAAAATTAAAACCCTACTACAGTAATAGAATTCTTCAAGATCCCTACCTTATTGTAAACTGCCATAGCTTACACAGTCTCTTTTCTGTTTCTCTATTAAATGCCCAGCACAATTTATGAATGGACCCAGAGGAAATTCCACTTCTTCTAATTATCCAGGTTGTCTTTTCCTTTTTTTTTTTTACAGCAGCCCTGGATTAACCCCTTCCTTATGTAAACACATGCTTGATGGGAGTTAAAGGAGAATTACTATAGGATAAGCGATCAGGTAAACAAGTCCTCACATCACTGCCTGTTGCTACTGCGACTGTCAAAATAAGGTCTTTCTTTACCTGGAATACAGAAATAGCCGGACCGAAAAAGATTTTAGGTATAGCCCTCCCTTAAATCTTCCACTTAGGCACTTTCTCTTTTGCTGGTTGTCAGACTTCCCAAATGCTGTTTCCTTAATGATGGGAACATAGAGGAATGAAGATGGTAACCTTCACCTAGGTTTCCTGATTCTGTATAGTCTGCAATTACCTCAAATTGCTCTGTGTGTGTGTGTGTGTGTGTGTGTGTGTGTGTGTGTGTGTGTGTGTGTGCTCCTTTTGCATGCGGCAAACTGAGGTGTTTGAATAGCTGCCCATTTGTCGCCACCAAAGCATATCTTTTGAAGTTGATTGGTGTCCCCAGTAACAGCAGTTCTGCCTGGCACTGAAAATGACAAGATAACTGGAGTGTAATTTTACTATGAGAGAGGGAGAGAGGAAAGAGAGAGAGATCTATATGGTATCATATGAATAATATTTTACTCTTTCTCCCCCTGCCCAAAAAAATTACTGCAAAGCTTTCTTTGCAATGTGTAGGCGATGGAAGGGAGTAAGAACAAGAGATAGACACAAAACTCATAAGAAAAAGCGATAATAATCAGATGTAATTGGAGGACAGGAGAGAGGCCTTCTTCTTTTCAGGTTTGTGAAAACTCCCTCTTTGTGATGCCAGGTGGAAAAGGGCTCCTTCCCCCCCCCCACAACCCTGCCAAGAAAACAAAGCTATGGCAATTGAGACAAATGCTAGCATGCTGTGCTGGAGGAGATCAGAGCTTCTGAAAGGACAGTGCCATTTGGAGTTGAGGGCACCTCCTGCCGTTGTATACAATGGCACCTCACTCTCCCTGAGTGAAGGAACATTTGTAAAAATAGGCAAGTTAAAACAAAACACAAAAAGCAAAAAGTCCTCCTCCCCATAGGAAGAAATGGAAAGCGATATTTTGCAGTAGGAAAATAACACAAGGCATTCTTTGGGCAATTGTCATGCTCAATGGTGCAGGTCACTTACAAGACGCCAATCTGCAGATAGCAGATTAACACCATTTGGAGAAGGATGACAGTCTGAAAAGTCAATCTGTGATCAGAAGGGGCAAGAAAGCTGTTCATCATCCAAAGATTTGGCAGTACATAGACTAGTAGCATGCCAGTACAATGTGAATGTCAACTAACCAAATGTGGGAGGGGAGGAGGGGGCACTTTCTTTGAGCCCCCAGGAAGGAGGTAATGGCAAGTTGTTTCCAAAATCTTGCCAGAAAAAAACCCCTGAAGGGCTCAACCCTGACTAACTGAAAGAAACAATAAATACTTACTGAATACAAACAATGTATAACAAGGTAGCCACAATTGTGCATTGGAAATAGCTGCAAGAAAAAATACTATTTGACTGCAACTGGTGGAACTACAAAATCAACATAGTAAAAAGAAAATGAAGAAATGAATGTGCTTTGGGAGAAGTCAAACAGACAAGCATCTGCCACACCCCAGACTTAACAATTGTTGATAAGAAAGAAAAAAGTCTGACTAGTGGACATTGTAATACTTGGACATGTAGAAACAGAAGAGAAAGAACTTTAGGGGAAAAAAATCACAAAATCTAAAGACCTGCAAATAGAAATAGAATGACTGTGGCAAAAGAAAGCAAAAATTGAACCAGTAGCAACAGGCACCTTGAGTGCAATCCCAAAACAACTGGAGTAGTACTTGACTATCATTGGTTTTACAGGAACAACAAAATCATCACCTGTCATTTCTAAAAGGCAGCTTTACTTGGTATCCTGGAATGATACCTTTAACACCATCAAACAACATCTGTCTATCCCAGATCCCTGGGAAAGACTTGATAGATGGACAAAAATGTCAAATCCAGTCTAAATATCTAGCTGATTACATGACCAACCATAATAACAATTTGTACTCACACACAATATAAGAATACAACCTGTCCAGCTTCCCAGATACCACTCTAATCATGGGTCACAAGGCCTCTTTCTTATGGAAAATCTCTACACTGGTACATAGAATGACTTCAGCTATGCATCAGAAATAGAGAAGTTCAGAAGTGGAGCTTTCAGGTGGAACTGTCCATGTATTCCCTACATATGCTTTGACTATGGATAGATGGGTAGCTAAGCATAGGCAACATATGCATTTTACCCTGACTCATTGGCAATTATTGGCATGCCTTAGGAAACACATTTTATGATTCTTTAAACTGAAGTGTCCACATTCTATCGTCTCTTTTTTTTTTAACCAGCATATAGTTGATGACATTGGATGTCGTTTGATCCATGTAGCTTGGTATTATCTACGATGATTGGCAATGGTTTTCCAGGAGTCTTTCATAGATTTGCTATTAAGTGAAAACCTCATCTGTTATGACCTTCTCTTTCAAAAAGTATTGTTTCCAAATACAATCTCATGTATACAATCCCAAATGTGAGGCAAATAATTCCATTCCTCTATTACCTCCTAACACAGAGAGAGACACACACACAAAGACACTTTTTTTCTACCGACCCTATAATCCCTTGCATCAGGGTGGAATCAGGGCAACAGAATGGAGCTCAAGCATTTACTGTCCAGATGCCCTTCCTGACACATACACAGAGTTTGCAGCAGCTCATTGCGCCAGAGAGATATAGCTACCGCTACCTAGGATTGAACTCACAGCATCCTAATTGTGAGGCGAGAGCTCCATCTCTAGACCACTGCACCACTCTCCTAACAGCTAGTATACAATGTTACGTAAGGCTATGATTTTCATCAAGACAGAAAGCTTGATCTTCCGTTAATTTGTCTGATACATTATTGAAACTTTCTAAACTGAGGGTCATCATTACTTTTGATAATGTGGGTTGGATAAAAAAAGTGTTATATCAGGATCCCCTGTATTTAATTAAGATGGATGTACCTGAATTCTGGTATTATGAAACAGAAAGAAAAATGGATATTGAACTATGCTTTCCACACTAGGCATGATTTTATATGTTGTTTTCAAATCTCTCTTTACTTGCTGGATCTATGCTCAAAGTCCAAGCTGTATATCTTACTTTTTAGTTAGGGTCTGCAGCATTGTAATTATTTTAGTTGTCATTTTTTGTACCTTTATTCAGCTCTACAATATTCCTTTTGTTCTAAGAACTGCACAGAGTACTCTCAATGCCATAGACTTGTATATTGACATTATTAAAATGGCCATTTTACTTTCCTAATGATACCTAACACAGAATGTGCCTTTTTTGACAGAAGCTGAACAAGGAGTGACATTTTCGGTGTTCTATCTACCATGACCCTCAGACCCTATCCTGATTAGGCACTGACAACTGAGACCCTCCCATTAAAGTATATGGGAAGATTTTTGCACCAACATGAATCATATTTTTATTTGTGTAATGTATAATATTGTACCTGAACTTGAATGAGAAATGAAAGGAGTCTTGAGCCATATGATCTTAGCTCCAATTAAAATGAACATTGAAATAGTGACTTAATTTTATCCTATATGTAACTTGATCTTTCTGCCTTTGTCATTTTTGCCATTTTTTTAGTTTTTTTAAAATTATCCTATGCATTTACATTACACAGAAAGACTGTTTTTTAAAAAAATGTTAGCTTCATTAACTAAAGCATTAAATGATTATGTCGGCGTATCAATATTCCTGGAGAAGCTGAGAAACACTCCAATTTATTTTCTTGAGGATATTTTGATCCAGTATGTAACTACAGTAGGAAATAAAAATTATGTCTTTTAACTGAAAGCATCATATAACTAATATATACCACATTCTACTGAGAAGACTAAAAATAGTGCCAGGCTTACTGGCTTAAGGCAACCATCAGTATAACGGCCTCCTTGACCTTAATGCCTATTTTTTTAAAGGAAAAGTGGAAAGTACACTTTACCAACTAAGTCCTACACTTTGACCTAGATATTGTGGAACTCTTCAAAAAAGACTGGATGGTTATCTGTCAAAGATAATAGAATAGAATAGAATAGAATAGAATAGAATAGAATGGAATAGAATAGAATAGAATAGAATAGAATAGAATAGAATAGAATAACAGAGTTGGAAGGGGCCTTGAAGGGCTTCTAGTCCAACCCCCTGCTTTGGCAGGAAACCCTACACTACTTCAGACAAATGGATATCCAACATCTTCTTAAAAGCTTCCAGTATTGGAACATTCACAACTTCTGGAGGCAAGTTGTTCCATTGATTAATTGTTCTAACTGTCAGATAATTTCTCCTTAATTCTAAGTTGCTTCTCTTCTTGATTAGTTTCCACCCATTGATTCTTATCCTACCCTCAAGTCAGGGGTGAAATGCTACCAGTTCTGACCAGTTAGAAAGGTTCTGTGACACTCAGCTGTGCCTTGAAATCATCGGGATATTTTCTCCCCACTTTTTAAAGCATTTTTTACTACTGCTTCCAGCAAATAGGTAGTAAAAAATGCTTTAAAAAGTGAAATACAAGTTCTGACGATCATGCAGCACAGCTGATTGTCATGGAACCTTTTTTCACTTTTTAAAGCATTTTTATTACCAATTAGCCGGAACCGGTAGTAAAAAAATGCTTTAATAGCAATAGCAATAGCACTTAGACTTATATACTGCTTCATAGGGCTTTCAGCCCTCTCTAAGTGGTTTACAGAGTCAGCATATTGCCCCCAACAACAATCCAGGTCCTCATTTTACCCACCTCGGAAGGATGGAAGGCTGAGTCAACCCTGAGCCGGTGAGATTTGAACAGCCGAACTACAGAACTGCAGTCAGCTGAAGTAGCTGCGCCACCTCGGCTCTGTTTTAAAAAGTGGGGGGAAATGATTCCATCGCATGGAGCCACATAATCGTCAGACCCTCTTTATTTCCCTTTTTGAAGCATTTTTTCCTACTTATTCACCCAAACCAGCAGGAAAAAAATGTTTTAAAAAGTGAAATAAAGAGGGTCCAATGATCGCACAGCTCACAGCTGATCTGCGTAATCATAGGACCTTCCCTCCCCCCACTTTTTAAAGCATTTTTTCCTTCTGGTTCAGGTGAATAGGTAGAAAAAAATGCTTTAAAAAGTGGGGAAAAAATTTGGCCACACCTATTGTGTATCAGAACCCTTGGGTAGCCAGAAGAACTGAGGCAGAGACAGGAATAAAAGGCTAACAAGTTTATTCCCTAACAAATACAGGCTAACATTCAAAACCGGCTTCAGACAGGAATGGCGCTGCTCGTTTGGACAGCTCCCTTTTTATACTGGAGCTGTCAAATGGCCAGCCAATCAGCTGTCGAGTATTTCCCGCTTTAAACAACTTTATTTGAGCATGCTCAGAGCGTGACACTCCTTTCCCCTACGCTCGCACAAGCGTAGTCCTGTAGATAGGCTGGGCGCCGCCTAATGTGGCTGGACGCACAAGGCCCTCTGTCACTGCCTGGGGAGTCTGGATGCTTGGCCGAGGACCTTGCTTCGCAGGATGGCAATCGCACAGGCTGCAGAGGAACCAAGGACTGGGCTGGCCCACCAAGTAAGTCGCCGCTTTGGTTTCCTGCATTGGCTGCTTGATCTGTCGTGGCCTCCTCGTTTCTGGCCCTGCGTCATTCGCCAGAGACTGTGGGTTGGTTGGTGGCTGTTGTCGGTTGATGGTTGGCATCTGCTCCACAGCTGGTTGCAGTGGCACTTCCAAGTTCTGCCGTCGTCCAGCCTGACCCTGTAGGAGCAGGGCCCGGTCTGGTCAGTTACAATGCCCGGTAGCCACAAGGGATGCCCTCCGTAATTCCAGGCATACACTGCCTCCCCCTGGGTGAAGGAGTGGGCACCCCCATGGGAATCTAGGGGTGCTGGGGTGGAGTAGGCAGGGTGTAGGCTGTCGAGGGACGTCCGCAAATGGCGACCCATTAAGAGTTCGGCCGGGTTGGATTCCAGGGAGGGGGTGGCATGGTGGGCCAACAGGAAGGCATCAATGCGCTCTTGCCAGGGGAGGTGACCCATTTTGGCGAAGGCTTCTTTGACGGAGCGCACTGCGCGCTCTGCCAGCCCATTGCTAGCCGGGTGGAATGGAGAGTTAAGGGCATGAGGATACCCAGTGAGGCCAGGTAAGCCTCAAATTTGACAGACGTTAACTGGGGTCTGTTATCGGACACCAGCACGTCAGGGAGGCCATGGGTCGCAAAGAAATGGCGGAGGGCCGCTATGAGTGCGTCTGCTGTGGTTGAGGGCATGTGGACGACCTCAACCCATTTCGAGAAGGCATCCACAGCGATGAGGAGCATGCGGCCCTGAAGGGGGCCAGCAAAATCGACATGCACCCGGGACCAGGGTGTGGACGGTGGCTCCCAGACGCGAGGCTCCGCCTTGGGCAGCAGTGCCTGGGCTCCCTAGCACTGCAGGCATCCGGCAACATGGGCCGCGATGTCCTGGTCGAGCTTAGGCCATCACACATAACTATGGCCCATGGCTTTCATCTGGACTATGCCGGGATGAAAATTATGTAGCTGCTGCAGGACGGTAGTCCTCAGTGAGGGTGGCACAACTACGCGATGGCCCCACAGCAGGCAGCCGTGCTGAACGGACAGCTCCGCCAAGCGAGAATTGAAGCGCAACTTCCCTTCAACTATGATGAGGGGTAACCGGCTGTCAAACCCCTTGAATTGCACTCTAACTTTTCTGGCGCCAATTACTGGAATCAGGTTGCCCTGATAGTCCCTTAAAGTCAAGTTGCAGCTTTGTAATTGGCGCTTTGAGATATGGGGAATGAGGCATTTGCTCCAGGAGACTATGGAGGTCGCGGAGCCGGTATCTAACTCCATCACACAGGGGCTTCCCTCAAGGGTGACGGTCAGCTGGATCTTCTTTTGCTCAGAACGTGACAACACCCACCCAGTCACATGACCTTCCCACCAACACACTCCCACAGAACCGGTGGCAAAAAAATAGATTTCACCACTTCCTCAGGTGCCTTGGAGAATAGTTTGACTCCCTCTTCTTTGTGGCAACCCCTGAGATATTGGAACACTGCTTCATGTCTCCCCTAGTCCTTCTTTTCATTAAACTAGACATACCCAGTTCCTGCAACCATTCTTTATATGTTTTAACCTCCAGTCCTTAGATGTTCTAGTTAAGACTGCACTGAAGAGAGGGTTGGACTACACCATCAAAGATGCTGTTCAAATTTATCATAGTATTTAAAAATAGTAATGATTGGCAACAAAAGTGCTTGACCGATACTTATGGATATTTATGGCCTAATTATGGATTAGTTATAGATATATCACTTCTGCAAAAGAAAAAAAGAAAAAAAGAAACTGATGGATCATACCAGAATTTCCATTCTGGATCTGAGCGCAGAAGCAAAGCTAAATAAAACCTCAACACGACTCACACTAAGGAAGTCCCATTTTACATGTGATATTATACGTTTCCACTTGCGGAAGTATATCAGAGCTTGTTTTGCTCTAAATTAGACCAATTAAAAGTGATTTAAAATGTGAGAGATGAGCTGCAGCTATCGAAAAAAGTTGTGGGTTTCGCTTGCTGCTGAGAAATCCTGTAACTTCGTTAGTGGCTGGACTTATGTCTTTATTTGGATTGTTTTTTTCTGAAATGTTTATTACCTCAAGAATTTTCAAGTGAAAAAAATCAAGGAATTTCCACAAATTTGAAATTTGTGGAATGCCAAAATGAACTTCCTTGATTTCCTTCATGGCCTTCTGTCATCAAATAGGGAATAAAACATCTGGTTCCATAATCAGAAGTCTCAGAAGTCTTAATACAATACAATACAATACAATACAATACAATACAATACAATACAATACAATACAATACAATACAATACAATACAATACAATACAATACAATACAATACAATACAATACAATACAATACAATACAATACAATAGCAGAGTTGGAAGAGACCTTGGAGGTCTTCTAGTCCAACCCCCTGCCTAGGCAGGAAACCCTATATCGTTTCAGACAAATGGCTATCCAACATCTTCTTAAAGACTTCCAGTGTTGGGGCATTCACAACTTCTGGAGGCAAGCTGTTTCACCGATTAATTGTTCTAACTGTCAGGAAATTTCTCCTCAGTTCTAAGTTGCTTCTTGAGAGATCCGCCTGGTCTAAACCTGTGAGTGACATGTGCAAAATTAATCATTTTGAGAGCTTTTTGCGGAACACCGAACTTCAAGAGGAGAACCCAAGGCATTTTCTTTCATCGACTTGCTTCTCATTTAATCAAAGCATTTTTTTAAAAAGTCTAACCCATTTCATTATCCTCTACTCTGCTATAAACTGCAGTGTGTAGGCCATGTTCAGCTCAATCTGCCTGAATTTATTGAAGAGATATTTTGTTTAACTGCATCAACAATTTCTACTTGCTTGCTCATTTTTACATGTTTAAATTTATATTTATATCAAGCACATAGTTGCATTAAAGATAAGTGGGTGTCCCTTCACTTCCTTTTTTTACACCACGGGACCACCATGTGATATTTTGGGCTGATCCGACTCCCAAAACTGGGAAGAGAAGGGAAAGAAACTGTCGATTGATGGAATGGTTTGAGGTTGCTCCAACTGCTATATTGGAAAGTTCTGCTCTTAAAGACAAAAGTGGAACCTGTGCTAGAGGTAAAAAGAAGAAAATTAATCAGTTTAATCTACTTGTAAATCCATCTAACTTCTTGGAGGAGGAGTTGTATGTAAAATGAAGGAAAAGAAATGAAGGAAGAAACATCAGGTATTATGTCCGTCCCAGTATGACAAATCTCAGCATAATCCTAATTTACCAAATGGGATTCAATCGCATTCATTTTGCCATTTCAAACAGCCATAAAATGGATAAAAATGAAAATATTTCCTTCCTTCCCACCACCTGCCCAACATGTCTTGAGAGACCTTGATTTTTATCTGTCACTTCTCTAAGTGTGACTGAATGATAGCTTTTAGAAACCTCCATATTTTTATACCATTAATTCAGACAAGCATTGTTAAATAAGTATTTAATTCCCAATGGCTTGCATATTTCAGAACTGCCAGCAAGCAAATCAACAACATAGGCACAATGGCAAACGAATTATGGGGAAATATACTATGTAGATGGCCTTTGAACCCATCATTTCTTAGGTAAGGGTAAATGTTCATTAATGTGGTTTCTATTGTTTGGAGACCAAATTTTTGTTTTCACACATTTCATTGTATGCATTTTCTTGAAAACGTGATGTCTATGAGATGCAATTTAAGGCACAATAATGATGAATGAAAACAAAGGATCTCCCTCCCCATTTGCATTCTCAATATATTTATTGGCCCCTCCTCGGCCGCTGATGGATTAGCACAACAAGGACAATAAGAGCTAAACATCCTTCCTTACAGCATCTAATTTCCAACCTACTGTGCATTTCCAGGAGGGAAACAATAATGCTAAAAACACAAATCTTTTAACTGTTTGCAGAAGAAGAGGAAATGATCCTGTGAACTTCATGGCCATTTAGTTTTGTGGGAAACAACTGCTTTTTATACCAGAGCCAGAACACAGTAATGGTCAGCCTTGAAATCCTGCCCTCAGTTGTTGTTTTTTAAGGCTGCTACTGAAAGCCTTTGCAAAAGTGCAAAGTGAAATGCACTTTTCACTTAACCAGACAACCAGATCCACAGGGCTAAATCCAAATTGAAACCCTTCCCTGCACTTTTTCAAACCTTCCCTAGAAGACCTTCCAAACCTTTGGATGAAATTTGAGGTAAGACGGGGACTGTACAGAAAGAGAAGGAAAATTTGATCTAATAGAATCTTGATTGCTTTGGCAAAAGGACATTAAGCCAAGCAAGAATCTCCATATTTTCTGCTGATCATTGTAATAGGCTGTGAGAATAACTTTAGAGGCAGGAAAAAGAACTGCAGCCCTTAAACAAAATCTTAATCCAAAGAAGAAACTGGTGTTGGGGGGGAGGGGTAGAGTAAGTACAATATCTCAAAATGGATCCTTCCTAGTTTTCTGGTAAGTAAAGGTAGGGGAAGGGGAAAGGGGAAAGGGGGTAAGTGCTTTCAGATTTTCAAGATTCGTTATGGTAAATTACAATAAAAGTACAGTAATATTAGTACTTATAGTTTTGGTTTCCTGTCTGAACTACCCCAAAGGGCTGACAATTCTGGAGGATGATATTCTTTTCCTTTCTGTCTGCCTGAAGATCATTTTGTGTAGACCAGGGATGTGAAACTCACAGCCTGCAGGCCAGATGAGACACATGCTGGCTCCCACTTTTATGTTCTGAGAGACACAGACTGAAGAGACCGATTAACAACAACAGGAATGTTTATTGACAGAACTAGAACAGGCAAAGACAAGCAAACCCCTGTCTGACTGGCCAGGACACAACACCCCCCACATACACAGTTTAGTAAAGGGGGGGGGGGGAAATCCCCATATTTGTCACGTGACGCCACCATGACAATGTGAGTTTGACACCCCTGATCTAGGGTTTACATCATCACTAGAGTAGGTTTCTGAATTAACTGGATAGTCTCTGAAGTTATTTATTAGGGCGGCCCAGCAAGTCACAAGTTAGACTGGTAAATTGTTTGATTCAGTTTCAGGAATTTCCAGAAAACACAGATTTTTAGTTATCATGGATAATCATGGAAAATACTATCTTCTCTGAGCCTGCCAGAAATCTTCACTCAGATATGCAAGGACAAGCAGCATTTATGTGTGTGTGGAGGGGGGTGGTATGTGGTCAAAATAGATACTATTATGGTCAATGAGTGTAACTGATTCCCTTTTGAAAGTGTGTAACCACCACACACTTACACAAAACTGAGATACTGCAATCATATTCTAGTCTGATGGAGGGATGCTACTGAAAGGAATAAATGTACAGTAGGTCCTGCTTTAGCATTATTATATACCTGAATTCTGTGTTAATTATCAATTAATTGTTATTTGGTTGAAAAGGGTTATGAGTTCACATGAAATATCCATTACATTTAACTCAGTATTTCAATACTGACAAATAATGTTGGAGGTTTAGGTCCATAGGAAAGGAAGTTGGTGCCATAAACTGGTGAATGAGGGCCCAAACTAGGATTTTAACAGCTTTAGGGAGCAATGTAATATTTATCTCTGGGTTGGTTTTTGAGAGCAAAGGTTAAACCAGTAGGGGCTTTTGATTTCAGAATATGTTGTCTCTGTACTATTTAATTGGATTTTAATTGCATTTTAACAAGGTATTTTACAGTTGCTTTTAAGCTATAGTTACTGGCTATGAGTTTGCTAGAATAGGAAAAACTCTAAATTCATTCATAGAGAATTTATATGAAATATAGATGAATATGTCTCATTTGCAAAGCAGTAGGCAAATATCTGTATAATCTAGAGGATATGGAAGAAAAGAAAAATCAGACTTGAAGAATATGCCTTGAAAGAGAGACTTTTGCTAAATTCAGATTTGCTAACCAATGAATATTCTCTGTGATAGATTAACTTCTCAGAGAACTTTCTCTAGAATCTCTGCAAGGAAGTTGATCTCCGTTTAATTTTCTTCTAGGAGATGTTATCCCATTAATTAGCTATGGACTTAAAATAAGCTCTCCCTGCCCACCTATCTTCCCATTATACCTTTTTTATTTTTGAGTCAAAAGGAATTGGTCTCTGCATGCCCGCTCATATCTGCATTTAACATCATTTCATAAACACAACTGAAAACTCAGCGGGGCTCTGATGAAGATATATTATCTTATTGCTAATTTAAAGATATGTTGCTTAACCTTAGCAAAATTGGTCACTGGTGGCCAACTGCCTGGATCATGAGTTGATGATCAAAATGCATAGAGTAAATTATCCATAAATGGGCAGAAATGTTTAAAACCCTCTTTAAAAAATAATGAAAATAAAAGCATATAAAATAACTATAACTGATCTTCAAGCGCCAAGGATCCTTTCTAACACTAAATAATCTCTTGACTAAATGTTGCCCTTGTTTTTTAAAAACCAGTTTGTTGTTTCTATTATTTCTCCTTTTTTTCTCTCCTGCATCATCAATTTCATCTCTTATACCGTGTTGTCTTCTAGAAGACACTAAGAAGTTTAGGCCTTACGGTTGATTAAAAAATAATTGGTAAATCAAGACAGTGGCTTATTTAGACATTGTGTAGATTAAAATAATTAAGCAATTTCAATGGTTAACAAGAAACAAAATGGAATTTGCACGAATAATTATATTCCCAACATCAAGATGGATTCATTGCAGGACCTGATTTCAAGAAACTGGCAGAGTAACCAGGATAATAATCAAGTACAGGAGTAAGTAATTGACACAACTTTAATGTTTAATAATGAATTGAGTGCCAAGGGCAGTTTGGAAAAAAAAAATGTGATGGGGGAAAGGGGGACATTTTTCTTCTTCTTGAAAATCAATTCCAATAAAAAATTTTTGAGGGGAAATACAGAAGCAACTTTCCTGATTTAATTCTCTGCCATAAAAACATCTACGCACAGAATGTGAAATTAAGAAATATTGTAGTGTTAATGCAATAGTAAAGAAGTGGATATGCATTACACCTGATTAATAATATTAGTTACTGGACAATTCTGTTCTTTTCTCTGCTAAAAAATGAAGTTTAGTTTTAATCATGAAGACAAACACGGAATGCCAGTTTTACCCTGTTACAATAATTCTCCTTAAATTATGAAAGGCAGAATCTGGAGCATTTCTTTGCCCCCACCCAAATATTTCTAATGTGTTGAGTGAACAATATATCTTAAAACTTTTCATTCACTGTTTTTAGTGAAAGTGACATATGAGTAAAGGGGAGAGGGTAGCTGAGTTTAAATTTTAATGTAAATAATGCATTTTGCATTTCTCAAACAACCATGAAGCAAAACATGGTTATCATTTAATATGCACACCATTACAAATGTTCAGTTCTTTAGTTTAAGAAAAGCATAGAAATTGCATATTGTTGTGAAAACCCATTGCAGAAACAAAGCTGTAGGCAAAAACAACAACATCTTAGGAGAAATCAGCCTCAGAATGGTCTCTAAAAAGCAATACATAAATTCACACCGATTGTTTTTGTTTTATCAGCCAATGATTAAAAAAATAAAATAGAACATGAAGCCATAACACTGGAAAATCTAAAACTGGATGAAACTAAGATGGTCTATAGTATGTGTATTTGGGATCACAGGCTAAGATTTTGGGTTGTGCCACGAATCCTTAATTTCACAGTCAGTCCTTTAATCCCCCCCTCACTCCACAGTGCTCATTAATAGATATCCAAACACACACATGAACAGAGCCTACATGGTTTCAGCTCTTTACAAAGCCCCAGCTTTCTGCATTGTCCTCAGACATTTACCAATACAAGCCATATTTTAATGTGAGATTTCCTGAAGAAGTTCCAAGACAAATAGACAGTGGAGGTATTCAGAGTGGTGATTTGTATGCACCTCTCTGAATGCTAAATTTATTGACTTTTTCTTGCAATTTCACCCTGGATGTTATTCTAGCAATCCTATGTCACCGTTCGGTGACAAGGAAGAAACAAATGTTTTTGATTTATTTTTGGGCTGAAAGAAAAAGTAAAATGATGCTTGATAAAAGCAAACACCAATACTGGATGGAGAAGATTTGTATACTTGTTTATGTTCCTAAAAGCAGTGGCGAAAGAGGAGGGTGGGGAGGAGATGCTTTGAATTTTAATCAGCCCGACTCTCTCTTCCTCCAATAGGAAAACAGGTGGAGCAAGCAATTATTCTGTGGTATAATTGATGCTGTAAAGAAAGATAATGGATATATGTCTTCTTGTTGGAATCTGTATCTAAAATAACTTCTGGGATGTGGTTCCTTAATAGCAAAATGACTTTGTAGTAGCATCCAAAAACAAAACATAAAACAAAACAAAGCAAAGCAAAAGAAAAAATGGAGGCTCACAATTTTAATAAGGGACATGAATCTGGAAATGTGTTTAGCACTGGGTTATATAAACACACCCCTAATGAGATACTATAAAATCCATCACATTAAAGGGCTGATTTCCTACAAGGTATATTAGCTCAAAAATGTTCCATATATTAGGTGAGTATGCAACTCCATGCAATAAAGCAAGCCTGCCAAGGCAAGACACATGCTTTAGCCCTTAACTGTTCTGTTTTGCACATTTTATAAGGTTCTTTGAATACATGAATAAGATAAGTTATTCCCATCTCTTTCTTAAGCAATCTTTGAAATGGCTGTGACCTGAAATTGGAATTCTTGTAAACACCCAGCCGGGGAAAATGTGTGCCGTTTGGTTTTAAAGAGACGGTACATGTTTAATTATCCTAACTTCTTCTTGGAGAATGCTATTAACATTCCCCATTAGCATCATCTCATTGGTTCTCCCTGCTGCTCCACCTTAGGGGCAGCAATAGGAGCTAATCTCATTGCTCCCAAATGCATAATAATGATTTTTTTTTTGGTCTTGTCTCAGAGGCAGCTTTCTTTGGATAGAGTAAAACAAGAAACCCCCCCCCCTTTTTTTTAGAAAATTCTGGATGGGGGGGGGTGTCTCACTGTTTCCACATGAAATGACAATGTCATCCACATACATATAGAAATGACTTTAGATCTTTCTACACAGATATTGGAGCATTGTATGCAAACTGTGTTACCTGTGTATGAGATCACAAAGAGAATGTTTTGTTTAGAATCATCTAGCAGGAATAAAATAAAGAGCAACCTGGAGATACTGTCCTAATGTAAAATGTCTCTGCCTTTTGCTTTTGGCATTACAAAGAGATGAAGGAAAAGTAGGGGGATATTATTATTATTATTATTATTATTATTATTATTATTAACAACCAACACAACCGCAATAGTGAATCTAAGGCAACTGAATCAAGGAAGGTTGTCCCAATATTTCTTTCCACTGTACATTATTTGTATTCAAGGTTTTTGAAATGACATTGTAATCTGATGATGCACCGCTCTATTATATTGTCTACAAGGACAAATATCCTTACGTTTTCTCTGTAGAACTAACACAATTTTTCCATGTCATAGGTGCATAATATTCTGGCGGTCATAAGGAATGATGCTATTAATCCACTCGGGCAATCTCCAGGTCTGATTATTAGGGAAATAAATTTGCATGCTGCATGGGAGCTAGGTGAATCACCATGAACACAAATTATATTTCCTGACAGCAAGTTAGAGAATGGAGCTGCATCGCAAGGTTTCCCCCCCCCTTCCTGTCTTGCTCCTCTTCCCTTTTCCCTTTCTCTGAAAGCTATAGAATTTCAATTCATTACATGAGATTGGTTAGAATTCAAGTCTCTTTTTAAGTTGATATTAAGTTGAGTCTGTTATCTCTGGGAAGGCTAGCAGGTTCCCCTGAGCATCCACCTAATCACTACTTTAAAAAAATCGAAACGTATAGTTAGTGTCATGATTTAGGTAGCAGAGTTAGTTTATTTATCAGTGCAGAGAGAGATAATTTCAATTTGAAGCTCTGTAGCCCTCATGAATTTAACTGTCTTGAAAGCTTTCCTCCCTCCCCACCTGCCCAGCCATTCTTTCTCCTCCCCCCTACACACACACACACACACACACCACATGCATATTGTGGTAATGGCCGTTCTCACATTCTTTATTTGGCTGCTGGGCTGTAGGATTCCAAGTGCTGTCTCTCCTGAACAGTTTCAAGAGATGTCATCCTTCAGAGTGACAGAGGTGAATAGGCATTTCTCTCTGTGTCTTTCTCTGTCATTTTCAGTAAATATATGGCTCTATGAATGAATGCTGGATACAGTGCAGTACGTATAGTGGATCAGCAAGAGTGGGCAACATTTTTGCAATCGGGTGGTATTTGGTTTGGCTTTATTATATTACAGTCCTAGAAGCGGCAAGTGGTGTGGTGATCAAACTACTGATGAGATAGGATTAAATCTTGGCTTGACTAGATTATATGTAATTGCTGGGGTGTTTAATGTTTAAAGCACCCATTTTATTTCCTGCTATTTACAAATAATCATATTGACAGACTTTAGAATTTTACTACTGAATTTTGACAGGACAAAAATGAGTTTCAAGAGTAGAGGACTTCTTGTTCTTGAGGGACTTCCAAACCATTTTTAATGATGATTTGCGAGTTGCATTTAACTGTTTCTTCTGGCCTAGAAGCTAAGTTATTTTATGACCTTAAATGAGTGTATTATTGCCAAAGAATCTCCTGTCTCAATCCCTGACAATCAACTCTAACCAAAGCAGGATAGAACAAGAGCACGATTCTTGCACTGTTTGAAAATCTGAGAAACTATGAAAAAGTGTTACACACTTAAGTACAAAATAAACACTGTATTTTGCTAAAATCTAACTGCTTTCATATTGATCATATTCTGTGTGGCTTTAAGCACCAGATAAATGTACTACCAAAAATGTAGTGTGGATTTAGGAATTATGCTTAAGTAAAGTGAACATCACATGTTTCTAAATCATCTGCATTCTTCTTGGTATATCAACAAGCCATCCTCATTTTCATTCTTTAGCATCACACCATTGGCATCACAGCAATATGTTTATTCTGTCTTCGGGCTTCTGAATAAAAACAAAATACATGTTGGAGACAATGGTTTATGTAGCCTTAAGACTACAAACTAATTATGAAGAGCAACTGTGAAATGCATCTAAGGAAAAACTAGTGGGGGTCAGCCATTGAAACTAGTTTTAAATAGCCCATATTCATGAAATATTATTTCTGGTAGCTGTGTTGTAAGATAGAGATAGATAGATGATAGATCAGGGCTGTCAAACCCGCGGCCCATGGGCTGGATGCATCATGCATTGGTCACGTCCGGTTTAGCAAGGGGGGGGGAGTCCCAATACATCACATGACACTGCAAGTTTGACACACCTGTGATACATAAAAGATAGATAGATAGATAGATAGATAGATAGATAGATAGATAGATAGATAGATAGATAGATAGATGGATAGGGAGGGAGGGAGGGAGGGAGAGGGGGAGGGAGAGGGGGAGGGAGAGGGAGAGATATCCTGGGTGTCAAACTCAATACATCATGTGATGTATTGTGATGTATTGTGACATTTTTTGCCTTTGCAGAGTACATGACACATCCAGCCCATGGGCCACCAGTTTGACACCCCTGATATAGATGATAGATAGAGATAAATAGAGATAGACAATAGATAATATACAGATAGACAGACATAATTTATTTCGCTTGTCCATTTTTGACTTTTTTTTCTGAACAAGTCTTAAATTGCTTCTCCAGTTATGAAGCAAGTCCATTAGTTTCACAACATTCACACTTGTCAACTTGTCAAGAAAATTAACCAGTTTACTAATTTAATAAGATTTATAAACTGCTGTTTGGCCTTAATGGGATCCTGCAAAATGGCCTATACCCCAAAAAATTAAACCTCTTAGAAAAATTTCAAAAATTTGAAATAAATGGGGCCACAAAAATTTCAGAAATATTGTATTGATTCTTATTCGTATGCCACATCCTTTGTTTGAGAATCAAAAATGTTCTCCAGATTTAGAAAAAGTTAAAATAACTTCCTGAAAAGAATACATTCTACATAGAACAAGGCATTAACAAGACAGAACAGCATTACAACAAATCAATATATGAAGGACAGAAATAAAAGCTGTTAATTTACAAAAGCTAATTGAACCAAAATCAGAGTACTCTTACTGTTTTGAAAAATTTAGCAGAGAATGCTATTTGGATTTAACCTGATAAAAAGTCTTCAAATATTATTACAGAGAAAAACCTGTTACTGTGGAGGTTATTGCAGTCTATTTAGAAAATCAAATTAAAAACTTGTGTATAATTTTAAATACTATACTTCAGACCCCATTACCACAATCAGTTGTCATGCTATACTGCTGGGGCTGTTGAGGTACAAAACATATGGAGGATACAAGCATACCAATTTTGTTATTAGAAAGGAAGTTCTAATGAACACACTTGTTTGCAAGTAAATATGCATACAATTGCCTTATTCATGTTCTTGAAATATTTTTGTTTACCACTAAGATTTGAAATAGTATCCTATGAGATATAGCGTACAACAGAGGCAGGTTTCACATAATTTAATCACCCATTCACTGCACACCAAAAATGTGAGCGGGCACACATGCACGCACACTTGCTTGGCTCGCACGTGTGCCTTCTGTACATGCATGCAGACTTCTGCACATGTGCTTTGCTCACATGCAGCTTGCAATATCAGTGCAATACCAGGCATCAGAATCTTCATTAGCAACCAGAAGTTGTTTTTGTAATGTCTTCCTTAGAGCATTTAGGAAGCCTTATTTGCATTATTAAATTTGTATGTAATGGCAGCTAATAAGAGAATAAATCCCTTTATTTTCTAATGCATTAATTACGTGCACATTTATTACAATCAGAACTTTGTAGACATATTATAAAAGAAAATGTTATTTTTCCACAATATATGGGGAAAATAATTCAGAATTAGAAAGGAAGGAATTATGTTATCTATTGCTGCATTTGTTCTACCACCACCTTTCTTATGTAACAGTTTCCAGGTTTCTTGGAAAGCAGAATTTTATTAAATATTACTATTAAATATTAAAACCAAAACCAGAATTGGGTAGTTTTGAGATTAAGGGAGCTACAAATATACTGTGGCCTCCACCATGTCTAACAACTAAAAAAGGTGGTTAATAGGTTGCTCAAAGACAAAGAAGCCTCTATTTTCTGTGGTACATTTCTTTATGGTTGATAGTTGATGCTAAAAATTAGAATCTGTTTACCATTTTGATATATTGATTATCAATTCTAAGGCTGGTGGCTGTAGCTGTTGTCAAAGAAGTTTGGTGGTCTTTAATTCTAGTCTCAAATTTTCATTACGCTCCTTGATATTAGACTCCAGTAGCAGACTTTGCAGATTCTTTATATTTCATCATCAGCATAGCTTTATTGTTATTGACGTTTCTTACTTCAATTTTAAAACATGCCCATCTTCCAATCCAGCTCCCCTTAATATATATTCAGCCTACAGGTTGAATAAATATGGAGACAGTATGCAGCCTTGTCTCATTTGTTTGTCAAACTGGAGCCAATCTGTTTTGCTATCTTCTGTCTGTACTGTGGTTTCCTGCTCTAAGTACAATTTTAACATAAATACAATGGATATTCTGGGAGTTCCATTTTTCTGAGCACGGTCCATAGCTTGGCATGATCAACACAATATGTTGACTTATTTTTTGTACTCTTTGGCTTGCTCAATTATCCTGCATCTTCAGCAATAAATGTCTCAGGCTTGGAAAAGCCAGTCTGAATATTTGGCATCTCCCTTTCCTTATAGGGCTCCAATGTGTGTTGGATGAACCTAAGGTTATTTTGTTTGCATGTGAAATTGGGGATATTGTACAATTGGCCACTATGATTTTCTAGATTTGCTTGTGTTTCTTGGATAGATCCTTTACTGGGTCTTCTGCTGTTTGCTATATTTCTGTAGTTATTGCATCAATTCCTGTAGCTTTCCAATTTGGTAATATTGGTCCAACATTTCCTAGAAATAGAAAGTCTTGTTAAATAGGAATATCTGGGATTGTGACGTCTCTACAGTAGAGTATTTCAGTATAGTTATCCATTTTTGTTGATCTTTTTTGTTGAACTTTTTAAATCATTTTTTTATCTGTCCATTGGTGTCCCTTAGCATACCAATTTAAGTTGGAACCTTCTTCCCAGTTCAGAGATTTTTGGAAGCTTTTTCTTGTTGTCCATGTCTCTTTCCATTTTCAGCGTGTTTGCAGACATTGTTGTAATAATGTTCCTTGTCTCTTCTAACAGCTCTCTGAAACTTTTTGTTAAATTCTTTCAATTTTTCTCATACTTGGCTTTGGCAGTTTCTGACATTCAGTTTGCTTTCTTCTGTTTCTTCACATTCACATTCTTGCAGTTTCTTTTAAAATGCATTGTTAGCAACTTCTTTTATTTCATTCCATGGTTCTTCTGGGTCCCAATCACTGAGGTGTAGGACTTTAAAGCCATTTTTCTGTTTTCCTTGAACGGAGTGGATATAGATTTGGTATTGTGTTAATGAAATTGGTTGGTTTTTCTTCTTCCATTTTAGCTCCACCTGAAACTCGCTTATGAAAAATTCATGATCAGTTCCACAGTCAATCCCTGCCCAGGTCTTTGCTGTTGTAATTGAGCTCTTTCAATTCTTTATGCCAATATATTATATTATAATAATGATTATATTATAATATAATCAATTAGACTTCTCTGTACTGCATTGAGTGACGCCCAAGTATACTATATATGTGTGGTTTGGGGTGTTTAAAGACTGTTAGCAATGAAAAACATCATTGGATTAGCAAAAATTATTAACTCATTTTCCTGCTTTTTGATTTGTTTGTATGTTTCCTACGCCATAGAGTCCATGGACAGCAACACATTTTACATCTTCTTTCCAGGTTTGAAAGCCGTTAAACATATTTGAACATTACTAGGTAAGTAGTTACATTTTATGTCAATGAAAAAATGAGGTTATAGAACAATCTACATTTGAGAATGGTAATAGGAAATACATTTTACTGCCATACCTAGCCAGGATAAATACTTTAAATACTTTAAGAGCCGAGGTGGCGCAGTGGTTAAATGCAGCACTGCAGGCTACTGCTAGATCAGCAGTTCAGCGGTTCAAATCTCACCGGCTCAGGGTTGACTCAGCCTTCCATCCTTCCGAGGTAGGTAAAATGAGGACCCGGATTGTTGGGGGCAATATGCTGACTCTCTGTAAACCGCTTAGAGAGGGCTGAAAGCCCTATGAAGCGGTATATAAGTCTACTGCTATTGCTATTGCTATAAATCATTGGAATTATTTATTTGCTTATTAGAGTTATATGCCAACCATCTTGCCTATAATATAATAGTTCTTTTAGAGATTTGGAGAGATTATCTTTTAAATATTTTTTACTTGCATCTGTTTGGCAATATATTATAGATAGGTGAAACATGCATTGACAAAACAAAACAGCATGACCCACATGTTTTAGAATGAAACCAAGCATGCAATTTCATATGGAATTTAAGAAATATACACAATGAAGGCTACACCTGAACTATGCAAATAAGAGCTGGAATGTCTGATCTTCAAAAACAAGGGGGTCTAGATATTTAAATGAGTAAAATGTACTGACTATGATTTAAGGAATGCCAGGAAATATTATTATATTCCTCTTTAAAATAATATAAAACAATATTTTTCAAAGGTAGGCATTGTTAGCATTATAAGACATTTCAGCCCTCTTTATCTCCTATGATTTGGTCTTGCCCAGCCATAGTTCCCTTTTGGTTTCAAATCATAGCATACAAATAAAATTTTGGGGAAAAAAAGGAAGAGTAAAAGATGGAAACATAATATTAAATTGGTGCTAAAGTATGGAATTTGTCATTTTATGAAAAGCTTCCAATCTTCTGAGCCTGAAGCAAAAAAAAGGGGGTGGGGATAATCTTACATAAATGGAGAGAAAGTTTTAGTCCTGATATTAGGGAATGGATTTAAGATGAGTCTCTTATCTGTTTTTGAAAAGTATTTCTCTGTGGACTAAATTTAATGATAAGCTTAAGGACTGAATTAATTCCACAATAATACAAACTGGATCTTTTTATTAGCTTAACCCCTACATTTAGGGTTTTTTTTTAAAAAAAATCATGACAGTAGGACTATTTTTAATTATATAGTTGACATTGTAATTCATTATTGTTGGTGGTAGTGACATAGTGTAGTTATAATTGTTTCCGTTTCATTATGTAATATTAATAATAATGTTTGTCCATCCTACTTTAAAGGCCTTAAATTGTGCCAACTAGAACTTAATGCCTCTGTTCGTAAGGGCTGTTGACATATCCATAATAAGGAGGAGGCGGAGATTGGAGAGAGATTTGCAAGGCACATCAGAGCGGTGACAGAAACAATTGTCTGTTCCTGCAGTCATCAATAGCTGAGGGCACTAGATTTCATTTGAAGCAGCCATTGTGTGCCATCAGTTCCTATGTGGTGACCTGTCACAGTGAAGAAGAATTTCACATGGCCTGAACAAACTGACAGAACATTTTACCTTTGGGGGGAAACGTAATATTTTCTGATAAGGAGCTTATGCTAGTTTTCTTAGAAAACAGCCCAAGAGCAGTTCTCGGTGTGATAAGTTGAAGGAAACACCCATGGCCCTGACTTAACAAAACAGGCCATTTGTTTTTGAGGGAGGGAGCTGCTAGAAGAAATCTAAATAAATGGCAGCTTACAGATAATAGAGAGGGAATGCTTGCTGATCCCAGATTGATGGTTTGTACGTTGCGTTTATTGCAAACATGCAGCAAAGCAAAATGAAACTCAAGAGATTACTGCGGGATCAGATGAAGAAAATATATTACATTATATTACTTTATTGATTTTTCTAATTTTAGCTTAAATCTTCCTCTTAATTCCGTAAGTCAAAAATTACTGTTTTATAAATGTTTTTACCCACCATTCAACTATGTGTGCATGGATGTGTATAGGTTGGGTGAACATAGAAAATGAAAGAGGACATGAGCCCTTTAATAAATAGGTACTACATTCAGATGCTGCCTTGAACAGGCAGACATTGTAGGAAGACGCCATGGGATAGCATGGAGCCTTCCTACAATATTTGCCTGTTCCAGGCAGCTTCTGAATGTAATGCCTATTTATTATATTTGCAAAGGTATTGATTATTGTCTTATTCAACTATAGATATCCAGGTATGTATACAAAAAGAAGGGCAAACCAATATGCACAGCTCTAGGCTAGCTACAGCAATTTGCCTACCTATTACATAGATAAATTTGACATCTTTAATGAATGAAAGAGAACCAGTTTGATGTCTTGATTAAAGGTGCTGGGCTAGAAACTGGAACACTATGAGTTCTACTCCTGTCTTAGGCACAAAGCCATTTGGGTTACCTTGGATTCCCTGATTCCCCCTCTTTCTCTCTCTTAACCTATGAAGAAGCAATGGCAAATTACTTTCACAAATCTTGCTAAGAAAACTGCAGGTCAAACTGTGGTCAAAGAGTGGCTTGAAGGCATGAAGGATCCTTTCACCACCAAACCAAAGCTATATCAGCCTTTGTAAAAGAACCCCACAAATATGTGATATAAAAAAATAAACATTTATGAATAGATCAGAGGCACGTAACCCAATTTGGCTCAGGGGCTTGGGATGCCTAATACTAATCCAATTATTAGACTTTCTCTGACCTTACATCTAGCCCCCAAAAGTCATCTCTGTAATTCCATTTCTGTAAATGTGCAAGGTTATGTTTGGTCTAATCTGCACAGGAGGATTTTTTTCCAAAGCTAGTGAGAACATCTAATTTAGTGCAAAGAGAATATCTGATTGATCATAAAGGTGTTGTTTATTTAGTTATAAAATATTAAATGCTGCATTTTCTACAAAAGAAATGATCCCGCGGAATGAAGCACAATTTAATTAACACAGGATAAATTCAATATTAAATTAAGGTAAATCTCCCTTAAATTAAAACCCAAACCCACACCATTTCCTTGAGAACTATATAGGAGTGGCTTATTTTTGTGTTCTTTTGGATTTTTTTTTAACTTCCAAGTCTACTAAATAACCTGGTGTTTTCCCATTCAATTACTAACCAGATCCAAATCAGATTATATAACAATGTACAGAGCAGAATAGAAATAAGTCAAAACTAAAGAAAATAAATAAGAAAAGAGCAATACATGCTACTACAAGTGGCAGAAAACTGTTAAATTTAAATATAGATCTCAGGGAGATCTGATAGGTCAGAGAGTTTTCAGAGAGATCCTCCAGAGGAAAGGTGTGATCTGGAGAAGAGAATCATGACAAATCTACTGTTCTAAAAATCCAGATATTATGATCAGCGATAAGATATTAGCTTTCCTGTAGAAAATATTTAAAATAGTAAATGATTCCACTCAGAATGTAAACTAGACTGTGTAATCTGAACCTCGTAAAGAGTTCTCGTCTCTAGAGCTATTACCATTGTTTTCCAAAGGATTCTAGCAGTTTACCTTATAGTCCAGAAGGACGTGCTGAAATTTTCTTACCAGGCTACATGAAGTGGCCTCCCCTGCCATAACAATGCTCTGAAACAATTCAGACTGACAGAGAGTGTCTGGCTCAAAATAATCCAACTGGATTTGAGGTATAAAGTAGGACTAAAATACCAAGTTTCCTAGTTTCTAGCAGCGGTGCGTTCCAGCTGCTGCTACTGCCGGTTTGCTCATGGATGTGCTTCATGCATATGCTTGATGCGCATTATGCGCTCATGTGCAGCACTATAAAAATGCTTTGCCATTGCTGAGAGAACTGGTTCGGGGGTGTGGCAGGCCGAGTTACTGCGTACTCGGCCAAATCGGTCTGAACCGGTTGGAACCCACCTCTGGTTTCTAGCTTGTTGCCTTGACTACTGGACCAAACTGGCTCTCCATGATGCAGTTTTAAAAAGAATGGGTGAGGAGTTTGGAGCTGCTCATGTGAAATATGGCTATTATGAGAGCCAAGCAGTAGTTTTTGGACTGAATCCAAGGCAGGAATTCTATGCTATGAAAAGGAGAGGATGAGTCTCTATATATTTCCCAAAAGGATTTTACTGATCTACTCTCTAGGCATATGGCTTCTAACTATGGCTAGCTATTCTGTCCTGCAAAAATCCATATGGCCACTAGAAGGAAGGAAAGAGTCCGGGTTTTCTGTATCACTTTGCTGCCATCAAGTGGTCATCCAAATTTAAGTAGTTCTGGTTTTGTAAGCTAAGACAAAATATGTTACGAAAATAATAATTAAATTATTTCTGTCCTCAGGTTTGCAAGTTGTAAAAGATTTGAGACATAACCAAGGGCATGCAGCAAAAATTATGCTATTTTAGAAGGATAAATACTCTGGCTGGATTTGCCTATACTTTGCTGATCCCATCATCTTTTTTATATTTCTTCCCCCTCTGCTTGTTTTCTTGAGATCAAGCTTAATTTGCTCCTTATACCCTCTCTTCAGGGCAATATGCTGCCTTACAAGGAATTAATAGATAAGGATATAGCCACTCTATTTTATTAGTTTGCTTTTGGGACATATTGCAGCTAGATTATGTTCCAATGTTTAATTAAAATTTGTAAGAATATTTACCAGCTCAGGTCCAAAATACCGTTCACATATTTTTAAAAGATTGTTAGAAACTATAATGTCCTCTTTAAAATTCTTAAAAAGTCCTAAGTACTTAATCAATATACTCCTAAACTTTCCTGACTCTTTCTCTACCCTTTAGTTAACTCAAACAGGGCATTATACCAGAACAATTCAATTCAAATCAAACCTGATAATTTCAAGAATGCAAATACAATCCAGGATCCAGTCTATAGAGATTCTCAGTCATCCAGATCATGGATGTCCCAAAGGTCCTTTTTAAGGAGACCATGGATGTTCCAAAGGTGCTTTTTAAGGAGGCAATTGGACTTCCTTGTTTTTTCTTTCTTTTTTGAAGACGTTTCAATTCTCATCCAAGAAGCTTCTTCAGTTCTGACTGGATGGTGGGGAATGGAAGGATTTATATTTCTTGCAGCTGGTCATTTTTATTCCTTTAGAGAATCGTTGAGGCCACTTGGAACTTAATTTGTGTCCTCAGAGTCACCTGAAAAGTACAAATGGCTGTAGAGCCTTCTTGGCTGCAGAATGTTTTCTGCCCTTAGTTGATGTCAACCACAGGCTGTTAAGGGATGACTCTGTCTTGTCTGCATCTCACACTGAAGTGCAAATGATTCCTGTAGTCTGCAGGTTTTTTGGAAATCCATTCATACTCCCACAATATTTGAAGAGTGTTAATCCCAAAGTGCATAGCTAAAAAGTCTATGGAGATTCTCAGTCATCCAGGTCATGGTTGTCCCAAAGGTGGTCCCAAAGATACAGGCAACACAGACTCATCCTCAACAGCCTGTGCCTCAGGGGACTCTGAGGACACAGATAAACTTCCAAGTGACCACAATGACTCTCTAAAAGAATGCAAATGCCCAGCTGTCTGCAAGGAGTATAAATCCTTCCATTCCCCATTCTATCCAGTCAGAGCTGAAGAAGCTTCTTGGATGAGAAGTGAAATGTCTTCAAAGAAGAAAGGGAGAAAAAGAAAGTCCAGTTGCCTCATGAAAAAAAGCACTTTTAGTACAATCCAGGATCCATCACTCTTGTCTTTCTCTACTCTTTACTTAACTCATACCAGAACAATTTTTGAATTGAGGTAAATCAAAACTTATAATTTAAAGAATGCATATACAATCCAGGATCCATTACTCTTGTGAAACTGAAATTTTGATCATGTTCAGGACAATTTTATTCCTGAATTTCTGGCGGATGAAGCATCCTTGTGACCACGTGATAAAGATGCTCTGCTGAGATGATGATGGGAATGTCCAGCATCCCATTAAAAAACCTGGATGGCCTACCATAATTATCTTGCATGGAAAGAGAGAGGAGGATATCATAGTCCAGAGATGATACCAAACATCACTGGGAAGTGGTAAGGATGAGGAAAGTATAAGAATTGGGTGGGAAAGGTTATTCGGGTCACACCAGACTGCACTACCTTTCTCTTAAAGAATGATCCAGTGGATCATAGATCTAGTACTCTTTAAACATCAGATGCCTCCTCCCAGTTTTTCTACTCATAACTGCAGACTCATTTTTTCCAAGTATGAATCTGTTGCAGCAAAATCCCCAAATATATTTCCAACAGGTTCTGTGGTACAATTCCTTTGAATCCATACTCTGGGGCAATTGTGGAGAGATAAATGTTCCTCAGGTTGCTGACTAGTAGTACCTCACCAGTGTTTGTACTTCTGATCCTTATACAGTGTGATTTCAAGAATGTTTAATTGGAAATAATTCCCATGGAGTTCAATAGGGTTTATTTCTGTGTAAAGTCACTGAAACATTAAAAAATTATTTTAGCCATAGAAGGGAGTATTTAGGTCCACTGTTGCATTTATTCTAAACATTTCCACATCACAATTTATTCCATGGACCAACGTGGTGGCTACCATTTTTTTAAAAAAATTACATGAACAATGAAATGACTTGTGTGCCCATAATACATAAACATTATTCCAAAAGTTATTTGGACTGCAATTCTTTGCTAGATTCTCCATGGTTTCTGTCCCTCTTCACTTTGAATGTTATTTATTTCAGTTTTATAGACTGGCTTTCAGGGTTACCTTTCTTCACAACCCATAACAATATATTATTCACCATATCATAAAATCTTAAGCTAAAATGGACAAATACATCTGCAAACACTACAGCGGCAGTTAGAGAGTACATTTGCTGTACCCATATCAGAAAGGTAGTTTGCACAGCTTAAAAGAAAACTCTTGTTTTCTTTATTTTGTTGATTTATTGCAGGACTGGAAAACTGTGTTACTACATAAGGTCAGGGAGAGTGGGCCACTATTCAATATACCATGCAGTCATAATGCTCAGTGTAATAAAATAAAGGAGATACACTTTGAGATAGCCAGGTGAACTGCCATACAGGCAATTCAAAGCAAAAAAGAACAGATGTGATAATGTTTTATATATAACATGTTGTAAAAACCTAAGCAACTATACATATTGATATTTGCAAAATAAAGATCTCATTACAGAAACTAGTTCTGATGTCTGGAATGCAACCTTAGGGCACTGAATTTCTATCTAGACCCACAAAAAGCAATATGATGGGGACCTATGACATACCCCCTTTTTTGTCCTTTCTTTCTTTCTTTCTTTCTTTTTGATTGCTTCTAGATTGGTGGTGGAAAGAAATTTTAAAAATGCCAATACTGAGGGTTTATTAATTTTTATTGGTAACTTGTTTCTTGAAAATGGGAGTTCACATAAGAAAATGTGTCTCCATTCTTGCACACAGAAAATAGGATCTTGCAAATCTTGGGAGAAATATGTAAATGTGACAAAGGTTTGAACAAAGCAGACCTTCTAAGCTGCCTTTTCAAGTTTCTTTTTCTAAGAAGGAAGCAAAACAAAGAACTTTTTGGGGGGTTTTCTTCCTGCCTGAGCAAGGGGTTGGACTAGAAGACCTCCAATGTCCCTTCCAATGTTGTTATTCTGTTGCCCTAGTGGAAGTTGAGGGCAACTTCTTCCTGGAACAGTCTTAAAGCAATTTAAGATCATACAGAATGCTTTGTAAAGGCAAATCATGTTGTCTGTTTACCCCCATGATGTACATCTTTTTAACAAAGCAACTGCTAAGTAGCAAATCTAAGTCATTTTTAAATGACTTTGATATAGAGGTTAAGGCATCAGGCTAGAAACTGGGTGGCCTGAAGTTCTGGTCATAACTTAAGCTTGATTTAGAATTGTCCGTAACTGTGCTTAGGTGTCACTGTATACCTACTGTTGTGGTCCACCAGTAGCCAATGGAGCTGGCAGCAGAGTCAAACAGTGAGGAAATTGAGAAAGAACATGGGCCAGTCCTGGAGGCTGGGGAGGGCTTGGATGGGGCTCTGAGTCAGAGGCAGAGAGGGGGCTGAGGCCATCTGTTAGTGATCAGGTGCCTATCAGGTGCCTATGGAGCTAGACAGCAGTGAGACAGAAAAACAGCTGTTTCCAGGAAGTGCATGCCCAGAGCTGCCAGAAGAAAAGAATAACTCAGAAATCAGGGTAGTCTTGGGAGTAAAGTCACAGGTGGAAGGTGATTGGCCCCTCCCATAGGAAATAAAAGCCAAAGGGGAGTGGGCTTTTGCAGGAAACAATATTCATTCGGTTGTTAGATTCATTTCAGGAGTGTGAAGATCTGTCCGTGAATTTCAGAGACTCTGTGCCTAGTCTTTTCTTGCAGAGCACCTCATTTGGAAAATATTTACATGGTAGTTTTCCAAGATAGATAAGGTCCGTAGTCATAAATATTCTTTTGAAAGACTGTTTGCCAGGCCTTGTGGAATGTGAATGAGAGGAATTCACATTTGTTTAATAAAAGGGTTTTTGCCCGCACCAGGACTCTGCCTCAGGCTTTTTGGGGAAGCCTAGGTCAGAACATCTACAGTATGCTGTGAAGGGGTCAATGGATAAGCGTAGACTGCAGATGGCCACAGATGGGGTAATGCAAACACCTCCCAAATCTCAACTGCACATTGTGCAGAGATGTACATCCTGAATGCTGATTGGTTGATACAACTTCCTGTTCTGTGCTTTGCTGTTTGAATGTCCCCTAGTCAGAATGAACATTCACAGATGTTTAAATGCAGCAGATATGCAGCCATCTCTGAACAACAGACACATATGTTCCCTGATGTGCAGCATGGAGAAGTTTACTCCGGACATTAAGCACAAAGCCAACTGGATGACCTTGGACCAGTCCCACTCTCTCAATGGCAAACTACTTCTGAAGTCTTGCCAAGAAAACTGCAGGCATTTTTCCTGGCAGTTCCTAGGAGAGCAAGATTGACTTGAAGAGAAGGGAGGGCAGAAGATTGGTGTGTTTTCTTTTGCTGGAAGGAGTGTTGAATGGATTGTCACGTATATCCTGACATCATCACATAATTTGTATATTTTATGCAATATCATGATTCCTTCCTGCCCCTTGTGAAACACTACCTTGTGTTGAATCTCATATTATAGAAGTGATTCTGAGCAAAAAAACAACAACAACTCAGAAAGATGACTTCCAACACTGAAATTCTGACATTCTGTGATATTGTTATTCCTTATTTTACAGAAGGGACATGGTGGTTCAATGGCTAAGATGCTGAGCTTGTAGATCAGAAAAGTCGGAGGTTCAATGGTTCAAATCCCTAGTGACGTGTAACAGAGTGAGCTCCTGTTACTTGTCCCAGCTTCTGTCAACCTAGCAGTTTGAAAACATGTAAAAATGCAAGTAGAAAAATAGGAACAATCTTTGGTGGGAAGGTAACAACGTTCTGTACCCTTTCGGCATTTAGTCATGCCGGCCACATGACCATGGAGATGTCTTTGGACAGTGCTGGCTCTTTGGCTTTGAAACGGAGATGAGCACCACCCTCTAGAGTCAGATATGTGCGAAGGGAACCTTTACCTCTACTTTATCTTACAGAATGTATTGTGTGTTGCTCTAAAAAGCTGAGTACTCCTCCTCTAGGAAAGATTTCTTTTTCCAGTTTCATGCTATACATACCAACTCCAGTACTTTGATGAGAAGTCATATATCAAAGGCTGCTATTAATCCCAAGTTTGAAATTTTGTGATTTGTTTTCTCACCCTCAGCCCAAGAATCTTGCCAAACATGTCCTTTGTCAGGGTACTAATTTTGCTGACGACCACTTCATCTTCATTTTTGGCTGGTAATTACTAAGTCAGACACAAGCCTTTCCCCCCCTCTTATCCCCTGGCAGCCAGAGAGGCGGGGATTTCTAAGAACCTATTTATTATAGTTTTGTTGGCACAGAAATGCCCCGAATTCTGCACTCTCTATAGACATAAAAATAATAAGATTGTTAGAATAAAAAGATGTGACCTAACAATTACTTTTGCATTTTTTTTAAAAAAAGATAAACATCTTCAGTATTCTTTGTCTTCAGAATACAGTACATTTTATTTTGCCTATAGCGAAAAGTGTCAGCTTCAGTTTGAATAGTTTTGGTGCTCCATTCCTGAACTACGTTTTTGTTCTGTCTCCATTACAATATGCCTGTCTACTCATTCACCTATGACACTTCCTCAAGTTAAATGGAAATGCCTAGAACTTATACATATACAGCTGGGTTTCTACTTATGTCTAATCAAAAAATAGAAAAGAATTATGATGCAATTATAGGACCATTTCTGTATTTTTTCCCCGGACACAATTAAATCAATATCTAGGTTTCCTAGCTGTACCTAAATAATGAAATACACACAGAAACACAGACACAGAGACACACCAGGGTGTACCAAAAGACCCCATAGGCCAAATACAGTATATTTTATTAATTAATATATTTTATAGAGAAAGCATGTTACTTAGGAATATTCCAAAGCCATTCTATTTGGAAAGTCTTCAGAAATCAGCATAATTTTATGAAAGAAAAAAGTGCAACTTTATAAACAACATGTATTGTTGTACAATGTTGAACATGTAGAAAATGTTCACTCAAGAAATTGGGTCCAGAAAGAGAGCATGTCACTTCTGTGTCACTCATGGCAACTGGGTACAAAAGGCCAAAACAGTTGATGTGGGGTACTGGGAGAGAAGGTAGATGGGTGGGCAAAATGCTTGCTGTGACTTGCTGGGGCAGATTGCAAGCAGCCCCAAAGCCACAAAGAAGGGTGCAAGATGACCAAAATGCATAAATTTAGGAGGTGAGTAATAATGTGTGAATGGAGATGGAGGCAGGCCAGTGGTGAAATATAAAATTTGTTTCCACTGGTACTCTGGGCATGGCTTGGTAGGTGTGGCTTGGTGGGAGATCATGTGATTGGATGGGTGGGGCCAATTTTTTTAATTTTTAAAGCACTTTTTACTACCTATTCGCCCAAACCAGTAGTAAAAAAAATGCTTTAAGAAGTTTTTAAAAAGGTTCAGCTCTGCCATGCAATTGTGGGAACCTTTTTTTTCCCCACTTTTTTAAGCACTTTTTTTACTACCGGTTCGGGTGAATAGACAGAAAAGATATGCTTTTTAAAAGCAGAAAAAAAGCTTCAGAGGATCGCGCGGATCAACTGTGAGCCGTGTGATCATCAGAAGCTTTCTCCATGCTTTTTAAAGCATTTTTTTCCTGCCTATTCGCCCAAACCAGCAGGAAAAAAAATGCTTTAAAAAGTGGTGGGGAAAGCTTCTTACAATCACACAGCTCACAACTAAGCCGCACTATCCTTAGAAGCTTTTTTTTTACTACTGGTTCACGGAACCAACAACAATTGTCCCTATCAGTTCATGCGAACCAGTAGCATTTCACCCCTGAGGCAGGCCCTTATCTCACTTGCGGAATTTCTTGGCCTGGATATTCACTTAATAGCCCACAATTATCAGCTAATGAATAAGCCCAGTCACAATTTCAGCTGGAGGTTGAAGGGCTACCTATAATTTCTACTTCCAGTTCTAAAAGATAAAATCTCTTTGGCTATCTCAAATTTGGTATGATGGGTAAGATTATCAGAACAGGCAGTATAAATGAACCCTACCACCAACATGAAAAAGTTGAAATGTATCCTGCAAACTTCACAAGTAAGGCACTGGATGCTATTACAACAATAGCTGTTACTATTATACCAAGATGGTATCTTCTTAGTGATCTGAAAATTTGTTATAGCAGGCTTCAGTGATATTGGGAAAGATAATACTAGACCCTCCTTATTTAAAGGAGCTTTGCCAATTATAGGGGGTATACAACGAAGACAGCAAAATAACATTTGTATTGCCCTCACTACTACACTGTTCACAGAAATATGCAGTCTATCAGAAGTGTCATCAGTCTAATTCATTGTTCAGAACTAAGTGGCAAACAATGTTCCATTTTATCAGAAACACTCATGTGATGGCCTGTAATATTTCACCATTCTTCAATTATACCAAGGACTCAACAAAATCATTAGCCTCAACTACCAGAAAAACATGTCATAAACAAATCTTCCAGGAAAGAACGGTAGATTTGAAAGGAGCAATTCTGGCCCTCAGAATTCCTGCTCATGCAGGAATCCAAAAAAGCATCTATAATAGGCAATTGTCCATTCACTATCTGAATACATCAAATGTTAAGGTAAGTAGTGCTACTGTTGAACTAGTTTTATTCATTTTTTTCTCTAAGATATCACCCTGTTCCAAGTCTTGGCAAAACAACCAGGTTTTCAATAGTTTCCTGAATGACATAAGGGTGGGAACCACTTCAATTGCATTAATCCAATTGTGTAAATTACAATCTGCTGTGAACTCAGTATCAAGATCCTTCTAAAAAAGAAATAGGTGTTATGGAGATATCAGATACTACAAAGGATAGAATAGTCCTGGGTTAGTCAAAAATTGATCATAAAGGTAGTAAATGTTGTTAAACATGTGAAAGATTACTGCACCAACCACCTCTGGCCTATCTTTTGGATGAATCCAAAGCCAGCTGTCATTGCTTGCCCATAATGGAAGCAATTCCTTACAATAAATTGGGCATCTATAATAAACATAGCAACTCTCTCAATTCTCTCATCTATGGGCATATAGGCATAGTTCTTCCTAGTTAGGTACCTTAAAGTTTATTTACCCACATCCTTTAAATCCATGCATATCCTAAGAACAGCAGCAGGCCAGATTTCTGAATGCTGGAAAGGAAATTTGAGAGAAAGATAGTTTGCAATTGCTTACCTCCTTCTTTTTTATTGATCCATCCTCTCCATGAGTCATTTAACCTGCTTGACCGTGTCCATCATTTCATCAATGGGTAGGGATCCTTTCATGTCAGCCACCAGATTTTTAGTGATCCAGAACCTACTTTTCATGCAGAACATTTAATTCCTAACACTTCTAGTTTTAAGAGAAAGATCAGGTCGATAATTTTTTTCCTCACTAAAGTGATCCAGCAGTCTATCTCTAAACATTCATGTTAGAGTTGATTTTCTTCCTTTTATGATAGAAATGGTTTTGGTACATATGCAATGAATAAAAAATATATTGATTTTAGCTCTGTAATTGCTTTCAGCATTTCAAGCTGAGTTGGAGTATATGGATGTGAATCTGAGAAATATATTTTGGTCATTTATTCCATTCTAAATAGCATTTTAAAGAAAATACTATTGGGTATTAATCTAATGAATAGCATTATAAGCACCAAAGTTTATGTTTATTGCACTTATTAAATGGGCTTTGATATCACCTATAAAATAAATGGCAGAGTTAGCAAATTAGCACTTATATGCTTCCAACCAATATCTGCAATTTTATCTACTCAACTTCATCAGCCTATTCCTTTATTATTCCTAGTTCACACACAGATAATCTGTAGTAAAGCCTCAGTGGTTATTTTTTAATTATGTAAATTAAACACACATTCTTGTGTATGTGTGTATAGCTACCCAAATAAAGTGGCCAGAACTGTGGTTTTTTTTAAAGCTGACCTGTACAGTCTGAAGTTCACAGCCATAATTGCAAGCTGTGCGGCTAATCATTCTCTTTCCTATACATTACTGCAAAGTAAAAGACTGTTTAAATAAGGCTTTGTATGCAGGCCACATGAGACCTTATAATAAGGTCAATGATATCCCATCCATTGGATTTGGAGAGCATCCAGCAAGGTCATTGTGGAGCTATTAGAAAAAAAAGTTATATAGGAAGTATCTGTATCCTTCCTTCCTTTTAGCATTTTAATTCAATTTAATGGAAAAGAAATTACTTTCAAATAAAAAACTGTTGGGTGAAATTATCTGGTTGAAATGTGAGTTCTGACATTTGTTATATCTGAGGGATGATTTTTTGGGGTCTGGGTAAACACAAATGTCCTGCCATTCACTCTGAAGTCATTTATCAGACAAGTAGTTTATAGCCTCCCTGGCTTCCTGAATCTAAACTAAAACCAGAAGAAAGACATCATAAAGTAGTGATTCTTATGAATTTTTTTTCAGATCAGGAAGGAGGGCAGCTGGAAGGCTGAGATTTAGAAAGCCATGTGATACCCAGAAATATAGTGTCTTCCCTCAATCACATCAATGAGATATGCTGCAAAATAAAGAAACTCTAAAGAACTCCAAGAGTGAATCAGCACAATAACACTTCTACTTGTCAAAAAGAAAAACCAGGAGACTGGAATAAATTTTAGCATGGCACTGGCCTAAGTATCAGCCCCCTGTGAAACTTCTAATGCTTTCATGAAAGTCCAGAAAATGTACCTCCTCAATATTGCTTCATAAAGCAACATGACTGTAATTAATTCTGGCATGAAATGAGGCAACCAGGTTACTCCAGCTTGCTCTGCTTTGCTATGGAACTCGTTTCTATTTTTTTTCCTACAGGCCCCTCATTTTTCTGATAAGTACTGCAGTGAGGACCTTTTCCTGCAGCTTTGACTAAAGTTTTTCCAAGCTGAATAGCTACAGCAAAAGTTATGGGATTGCCTGCAGCACAGACAAAAACTGCCCAAAACAGAAGCTCACTAAAGATCTTTCTAAAGATCTCTGCAAAGAAGCTGAAGAAACTGGGGACCAACTGGTTAGCTGCTGCAAGAAGATTGCATACACTGACTATAAGTAACAGCAATGCAAAGTAGCAACAATGGTGCATTGGAAGATGTACAAGAAATACCATTTGCCTGCAAGTAAGAACTGGTGAACTATGAACTTTGAACTATGGCGCTGGAGAAGACTCCTGCAAGTCCCTTGGACTGCAAGGCAATCAAAGGTGGTCAGTCCTAAAGGAGATCAACCCTGACTGCTCTTTAGAAGGCCAGATCCTGAAAAATGAAACTCAAACACTTTGGTCACCTATGAGAAGGAAGGACTCATTGGAGAAGAGCCTGATGCTGGGAAAGATTGAGGGCAAAAGAAGAAGGGAACGACAGAGAATGAGATGGCTGGATGGAGTCACTGAAGCAGTTGGTGTGACATTAAATGGATTCCAAGGGATGGTAGAGGACAGGAAGGCCTGGAAAAACATTGTCCATGGGGTCATGATGGGTTGGACACAACTTCATGACTAACAACAATAAGAAGAAAAATTGTTGGGACCATAAAATAGACAAAGTAATAGAAAAAGAAGAAGCTAAATTGTTCTGGGTCTTTAGAATTCAAGCAGACAGGCACCTGCCACATAACACCTCAAACTTAACAATTATTGATAAGAAGAAAAAAAGTCAGGATAGTGGATATGACAGTACCTGGAGACAGCAGAACAGAAGACAAGGAACTGGAGAAGATAACAAAATTCAAAATCCTGTATATACAGGCTATGGCAAACCAAAGCAAAGACAGTATATACAGGCTATGGCAAACCAAAGCAAAGACAGTACCAATTGCAATAGGCACCTTGGATGCAATCCCAAAATAACTGGGGGTGGGGGCCTTGAACACCATCAACATTGACAAAATCACCTTCAGTCAATTGTAAAAGGCAGTTTTACTTGGACAGCTTATATCCTGCAACAATACCTTTAGTGCAGTGGTGGGTTGCAGGCAGTATGCCCGGGTACGGGCGTACCGGTGCCTGCCATTTCGGAACGGTGGTCCGGAGGGCCCACCCACCCACCCGTCCTCCTTACCTGTATTTGAGCTCTTCGGTGCTTCCATGCACGCGCACCGCGCATATGGCACCTGTGTGATGCTCCACCAAGCAGCTGGAGCGTCATGAAGGCTTGTGGAGGCATTGCAAGAGGTAAGGACGCATGTGTGCGCTGCTGCATATGCATGCACACTTCGAGCATTCATGTGCTGGACACCGTACCTGTTGCACTGGGATCCAGAACTTACCCCCCCCTTGTCTGTTCCCCCCCCCCCTTGAACTGTGAGCTGCCCTGAGTCCCCTCAGGGAAAAGGGAGGCATACAAATAAAGTAAATTGAATTGAATTGAATTACCACTGATTTAGCGTCATCAAACATCAACATCCCAGATCCCTGGGAAGGATTCAAAAGGTGGATAAAAATGCCAAATCCAGTTTGAACATCTGCCTGACTGTATAACAATCTATAATAATTTACAGTCTTTGCATAAGATAAAGGTAAATGTGCTAGTCATTCCTGACTCTAGGGGGCGGTGCTAATCTCCATTTGAAAGCCAAAGAGCCAGTGCTGTCCAAAGATGTCTCCGTGGTTATGTGGCATGACTAAATGCCGAAGGTGCCTGGAACACTGTAACCTTCCCACCAAAGGTGGTCCCTATTTTTCTACTTGCATTTTTACATGCTTTTGAACTGCTAGGTTGGCAGAAGCTGGGACAAGTAACGGGAGCTCACTCAGTTATGCGGCACTAGGGATTCGAACCACCAACCTGCTGACTTTTCTGAGGGTCTTAGCCACTGAGTCACCACATCCCTTTAGTCTTATCATAGTAATACTACTGTTGGAAAATATGTAAAATGGAGTGAAAAGTAACTCAAGTGTTACAGGGATTGATAATTAAACTTCCCTGTTTTCTGCTTCCTTTAGGAATGAATTAGATCATAACCTGCACACTGTGCTTTCTGTTTCTCATTCTTTCTCACAAATAAGACATTTCCCACCTACAGTTAGCAAGGAACTTATATTGTTCTCTCCCAGAAACAATGCAACAGCTACTGGAGATATTTCTTGTTTAAACACGTTACAAGAAGATTATTGGAAGGGTAACAGCCAGGTTATGTAACCCATAAAAGTGCGAATGATTTACAAATATTTAACAAGGGGAAAAAAACTAATTATGCCACTCCTGTCACACAGAGGGCAGGCTTAGAAATGGTATAATCAATATAGGAATGTTCACTGTAATGCAGCTTGTCAGTTTTTTCATCAACCAAAAAAAAAAAAAAATCTCTGGCCAGTCTCTAAACAGAATGAACCCACTCTGCACACAATTGTCTTTATGTCAATCTGCTTTTATCTCCAAAGTCTGGCCTGATAGCCAGTTGTGGATGCTATTTAGCATTATTGCTGTGGTGGAAAGGATCTGAGAATTTTGATTTTGCTTCCTCTTCTGTTTATATTGGCTGTGCAGTAAATATCCCAGCCTGGGAAATATATTGTCCCAAATATTCCCATATTTTCCAGAGGTATTTTTCTGTAGATAGAAAAGAAAAGATGGAGAGAAAGATTCCTACTTTACAGTTAAAGCAGTAGGGACATTAGGCCATGGTTCTCCGAACCTGGGATAAAAAGTAGATTTCACCACTGCCCTGTTGCAAACTGTTTTGAACAATCTGCATGGAATGCTCTATGTTTTTCTATGGCAACCCATTTATCCATACAACGCAAAGACAAATCTTGCTTTCAGGAAGGGGCTTCAGAGAAGGGAGGAATCCCATCTCCAGAGATTGTCTTACTTCCTGGGAGGAATCAGAGGCTAGGGTAATTTTTTTGTTGAGCTGGAAAACTGACAGCTCAGGTTCGACACCGAGCATCATGCAATGGGGTGAGCTCCGGTTCTTCCGACTTGTCCACCTAGTAGTTGGAAATGGAAATGTGAGTAGATTAATAGGTACCACTTTGGTGGGAAGGTAACAGTGTTTTGTGCACCTTTAGTGTATAGCTGTGCTTGCCACATCAGCATGGAAAATGTCTTCAGTTAAGGCTGACACCCTTGGCCAAGAAACAAAGATAAGCACCAATCCCTAGATTCAGACACATTTGGACAGGGAAACCTTTATCTTTTTAATGCCTATTCCATCTGAAAAACAATAGATTTCCATTTGCCACAAATATTTTCAAATCCAAGCTACTAAATGGTTCATAATAATTCTATAAAAGTAGAAGGGTGTGTGTGTGAGGAAATCATTTGTAATGCCTTAAACTGATTACCAATTGTTGAGGAGGAAGACTGAAAAAAAGACTGTTGCCTTTTCATTTACTAGGACCATATGATTAAATATTGTTAGAAAAAAGATGGATGGACTATTGGCCTAGTAGAGTAGGGTTGACACTTATATTCTTAATTTGGTTTGAGAATGGGCTTGGGGATCATACTTTGTTTTACTAGAGTTGTCCAGTTAGGATTTAGTGTCTTTGCCCCTGGACTGAGGAACACATAATACCATCTGAAATGTTCAATACAAATATCAAGAACAATAGTTCAAACAGATGAATGGATGAAACAAGTGAAACAAATCCAGGTATCTATGAACCAGGCTTCCAGGATTTAACCATTCCTTGTAGTTTATGCTGCTGCATGTCTAGCTTTGCCTTCTTAAAGGTAAAGGTTTTCCTCACACATATGTGCTAGTTGTTCCTGATTCTAGGGGGCAGTGCTCATCTCTGTTTTAAAGCCGAAGAGCCAGTGCTGTGCGAAGAGATCTCTGTGGTCATGTAGCTGGCATGACTAAATGCCAAAGGCACATGGAACTCTGTACCTTCCCACCAAAGGTGGTTCCTATTTCTCTACTTGCATTTTTACATGCTTTCAAACTGCTAGGTCGGCAGAAGCTGTGACAAGTAACGGAAGCTCACTCCATTACATGGCACTAGGGATTTGAACCGCCGAACTTCTGACCTTTCTGATCAACACGTTCAATGTCTTAGCCACTGAGCTACCGCATCCTGTTGCCTTCTTAGGCATCTTCATTTTCTTCTTGGAGTTCTCCTTCACCATTGCACAGGCAACATCAATGTCCCATTTTATAGTGAGATTTGGTTGTTGATCTTCTGATTATCTGTTTCATTGAGGAGCTCATGAAAAAAGCCCATCATTTATAGCAGGCAAGGATAGAACCAAAACTGGGCATGGTCACCATTTACCTTCTCTTTCTACTATTCTCTTTCTTTTTGTGTGTGTGTCTTCTTCTTTCTATTTGTTCTTCATGTCTTCTTTATCTTCTCTTCTTTCTCTTCATCAAAGAGGAAATGGAGAGTGTGTATAATGTTAGGAAGATCGAGGAAGGAACAAAAAGGTAGAAAGTGACAGAAAAAAAGAAAGGATAGTACCAGAAGGCTAAACTAATTGCTTGCCAAAGACAGCTAGAAGGTTTATAGATTTCCCTTTGGAAATGTCTCCCAATCAGGACTGTACAGACAGATGTTTTAGAGAAATTCCCCAGCCCTTGCCAAAGATAAGGAAATATGGAAATTGTAGTCCAAACTATCCAGCGTACATCAGAAGCAAGGACCACTGTTTGTTTAATAGTAGATTTTTTTTAATTAAAAAGAGCCTTGAACATGACCAAAATTGGGATGGCTTTTTATGAAAGAAACAAAGAGGAAAATGTGGAAGCTGTTTCATCTATAATCTTTACACATTGGGATAACTTTATTGCTACCGTCAAAACAAAGGAAGCTACTATTATATTGTAATAAATGAAAGCTACATTTTGAACTACTCAGATTCCTCCAAACTTCTATGCTGCAACTCCTAATTTACAGTTTACTCCAATTGCATAGACGTAGGAAACATATTTTTTTTAAAAAAATGATTAATTTTCTTGCTTTTATCAGTAAAGTCTTCCAAGGATTGCCAGTTCCCTAAAATAAATACATAGAAAAATACAGCCTCCTCCCCCGCTCCATCCCCCCTCTCTCCATTAAGTATAATGTACAAAGTGAACAAGGTTTACATTTTTCAGCTTGGTTGTATTTGGAGTAGGTCTTTCTTGGTGGAGAATTTTCACTAGTTTTATCAAAATTCTTGCAATGCAAGATGCTTGCATCCTATACACTCAGAGAAATTTGCCTTTAAGTATATCAACTGTTTTAGGAATGTTTGGGGCATTAAAAAACAATTAGAGAGCCAAGGCCACCTTGCCCTGTAGCTGCAATGAGGGGACTGCGTAGCATCTCTTGCTTCAGGTGGTGCCTGATTGGACCATGTGATGGACATGTGGGTGCTGGGCAGGGACTTGAACTTTCATTTGGGTGGGGAAAACCTGGAAACTTTCAGATTCAGGTTTTCCCAGATGTGCCAATATGACATCTCTAATAAAATGGAACTTTGAGGAAACTCAAGCATCGGAGTCTCCTTTCATTGGGGGTGTTACTTGGAACCCTGACATAAGGACTGAAGCTGATAAATAGAAAAAGGGGCATGTAGATAGAGTTCCTGAAAGAGCATATCTTCAGCCTGGGAATGATCCCTTAGCTGTTGCTGGGTTGACAGCCAGAGATGGTAGTGAAGAGTGAATTGGTGTGCTTGAGACTAGTGTGCTGCAGCAACCCTCCCTGAACCAGTTAGAATTGATGATAGTAGTACTTAGCTTATATCTTTTCTTGGTTACTGCATATATTTATATATTATCTCCAGTATCTATTTCAAAACTGGAGTTGGCTACCCCCCTTTTCTGGAATAACCTTATTTTTGAGGATCAGATCAGTCCCTACTATTTTGAGTTTTCAAAAAAAAAAAAACCTGTTAAGACCTAGCTTTTTCAGCATGCCTTTGGGGTTTGAGATGCTGTCTTTGATCTCTCCTGAAGAAGAGAGGGTATGGAATTACTTGTTAGCACTGCCAGGGGTATTTTAATATAGATGTCTTACATATTTTATTTTTAATCTGATTAAAGCATTAGAGATCACATGACTAGGGAAACTGCCTACGGGAACCATTTTTTTGAGAACACCTTTTGCCCAAGAGGCCAAAAGATTGCCAACTAACTAGCCATGCTAGCTAGAGAAACAGTTAGATTAGAGAGTGATGAATCAATCAGTTTTGCCCTCTCTCACATTTATTTAAAAACAACATCCTACATATTTTCCCCAATCTATTTTCTGAATATATTTGCACATTTTGGATAAGTTATTGCAAGATAAAGAAAGTAAAAGTTATGTTTGGAACACCAAAGATTCACTATAATCATACCTAGGAACATACGATATCAATTCAAAGGTAAAAGGTAAAGGTCTCCCTCACACATATGTGCTAGTTGTTCCTGATTCTAGGGGGCAGTGCTCATTTCTGTTTCAAAGCTGAAGAGCCAGCACTATCTAAAGATGTCTCCGTGGTCATATGGCCAGCATGACAAATGCTGAAGGTACACAGAACACTGTTACCTCCCTACCAAAGGTGGTTCCTATTTTTCTACTTGCCTTTTTACATGCTTTCAAACTGCTAGGTTGGCAGAAGCTAGGACAAGTAATGGGAGCTCACTCAGTTATGCGGCACTAGGGATTCGAACTGCCAAACTGCTTGACCTTTCTGATTGATAAGCTCAGCATCTTAGCCACTAAACCACTGATATCAATTTACAGAACAGTAAATGGACTTCATAGCACCTGTTGACAGAAGTGAACAGAGTCTGTTAGTAAGCCATTCATTCTCTCTGAGAAGTGTGAATAACAAAAGTATTTAAGTGGAAAATATTTGCCCCTACCAGATGGATACATAAAATGTTAGACATAAAGAAAAATAAATAAGGGAGGAGGAGGAGGGTTGGTTATATTTTAGAAAAAGCTGATACAATCCTCAATATATTGTAAAAAATATTGGAGATACTCAAGAATGACATGTAAAAAAGAAAGAAATGTAGAAAAAGATAAAAATGTAAATAAATTGATAGAATGTGTGCATGCAATAAGTATAGTACTAAAACTTTGCACAATGCTATTCAGTTGCAGTTGTGCTTGATATTTTGATTTCTCAGGGGGCTTCTACTTGGTCCCACATGAAGCTATATTCATCCTAGACACAGAGGCAGCTCATTCTGCAATGTGGTCATGATATTTTAAAGGGTCAAAGAAAAAAGAAAAGAGGATGGAAGAAAGAAAATGTGCATTTTCAACTATAAATTTAAGCACATTCCAGTCTGAATGGGAACTAATTTTGCTTAACTTTGAACAGATCCTGAGTGGAGTGGACACTATCCAAAATGAATAATAACTACACTTCCACCTTTTTCTCTTCTCTTTCCATTTATATTGGCAATGAATAAGCATATATGAGGAGAATGAGAAAAACAAATTCCCCTTCCAACATTAAAATTTGTCACACTGTAGCTTGACCAAAGGGTGACTCAATGGCTAAGACACTGAGCTTGTCGATCGGAAAGGTCAGCACTTTGGCAGTTCAAATCCCTAGTGCCATGTAACAGAGTGAGGTCCTATTACTTTTCCCAGCTTCTGTCACCCTAGCAGTTCGAAAGCATGTAAAAATGCAAGTAAAAAATAGGGGGCACCTTTGGTGGGAAGGTAACAGTGTTCTGTGCGCCTTCAGCGTTGAGTCATGCCGGCCACATGACCATGGAGATGTCTTTGGACATCACTGGCTCTTCAGCTTTGAAACGGATATGAGCATCACCCTCTAGAATCAGGAATGACTAGCACATTTGCACAAAGGGAACTTTTACCTTTACCTAGCTTTACCAAGCTCATAACAATTTCTATTTTGATACTTCCAGCTATGGTCATATGACCATACGATGCCTGGGTCATATAACATGCTCATTGAGAAATCCAAGATGTATTTTGAATAGATGTATTCTATAGATAAGCAACATTATGGCTGTGTTATGATTTACTTCATCCAATATGCTAAGACAATGGCTGGGTTACACCACACACACTGAATCACAATCTATTTAGCTTTGTGGTAGCCTAATAAACTTGTCCACTGAGTAATTCTTATCTTTAACATATTCTGATCTATTTTCAATTTTGTCAACACTGCTATTTAGATTCATAAACATCCTACTTTCAATACCTATCAGATACTGGAATAGGTTTTTATGCAAAGAGAAAATACACTGCTGCCTTTGATGTAAAATAGAATAGATAGAATAGAAGAGAATAGAAGAGTTGGAAGGGACCTTGGAGGTATTCTAGCCCAATCCCCTGCCTAGGAAGAAAACCCTATACCATTCCAGACAAATGGCTATCCAACATCTTCTTAAAAACTTCCAGTGTTGGGGCATTCACAACTTCTGGAGGCAAGCTGTTTCACAGATTAATTGTTCTAACTGTCAGGAAATTTCTCCTTAGTTCTAAGTTGCTTCTGTCCTTGATTAGTTTCCACCCATTGCTTCTTGTCCTGCCCTCAGGTGCTTTTGAGAAAAGCTTGATGCCCTCTTCTTTGTGGCAGCCTCTGAGCTATTGTAACACTGCTATCATGTCACCCCTAATCCTTCATTTCATAAGACTCCAGTTCTAGCAACCACGCTTTATATGTTTTAACACCCAGTCCCCTAATCATCTTTGTTGCTCTTCTCTGCACTCTTTCTAGTCCCCACATCTTTCTTACATCATGGTGACCAAAACTGAATGCAGTATTCCAAGTGTGGCCTTATCAAGGCATTATAAAGCGGCATTAACATTTCATGTGATCTTGATTCTATCCCCCTGTTTATGTAGCCTAGAACTGTGTTGGCTGTTTTGGCACCTGATTTTCCATTAGGACTCCAAGAACCCTCTCACAGTTACTACTATTGAGCGAAGTACTATATATACTTTACCTGTGCATTTTGTTTTTCTTGCCTAAATGTAGAACCTTACTATTTTCACCATTGAATTGAATTTTCTTAGCATCCAATGTTCAAGTCTGTCAAGATGTTTCTGAATATTCTGCATGGTCATTTGTATCTTGCAAAATGGCCTAGCTCTGTACATGGACAGTACTACCAAGCATCACCCATCCAAGGGCTAAAACTAAGTTAGTTGACCTTAATAGCCAGATAATAGGACGAAAGAACAATGGAAAGGAGATGGAAGGAAGGATCTAATGGCAATAGAACATAAAAGGGCTAGCCTTTCATAGGAGAGAAACCTCTCCTAATCCCAGAAGGAGAGCAAAGCAGAGAGGCTAAAGAAAACAAATACAAATGAGACAAAAAGAGAAGGAAAAGAATATAATGGAAAATAATAGTCTGGAATGAGAAAATGGGAATAGGTCAGGTAAGTAAGAAAAGACAATCAACTTTTATTGTCCTTCGGCATGGCAAATTGGTGCTTATCATCTCAGCATGTTCCAGAATCTGTAGGATGTAATTTTAATAAGTTCTTAATAAGAGATACTGAAGCAAAATTCTGCTTGGATTTTGGAATGTCTAGATTGGAAAGTCTAGTTATGATACAAGACAGGCTTTCATTTCTCAGCAGCAGGCAGGAAAAGAGTCAAACGTCATTTCAACTTACTCAAGAGATACAATGAAAAGGAAGTATCTCATGAACTGAAGTTGAGATGCTGGACTTAAGATAATAGGATGTGGCCAGTCTGCTTCATGGCAAAAAGTCCACCTTCTTAAAACAGACAGAAGTTCAACTAGTAGTGACCCTACATGAGAAATTTGCAGCTCAAACCTTTTGCAAATAAATCTTCATTTAACTATGGAGACATTCTGCTCAGAAAGAACCAAACAGCAGTATTTATTCCTGTTAAATATTTGCTTCTGCAGGACTGCAGTGTAGGAAGTGACATTTGAAATCCGACAATATCAAATATTAGAATTTCATATGAGATAATTACTCAGAACTGACAACCATGCCAAAACTTCTACTTTACTGTGTGTTTATTAAACCAATTGAACAAAACAAAACAAAAAGGATGGGAAGAGTTCGACAGTGTAGGAGAACCTAATGACTGATTCATTCAAACACGGACATTAAAAAATGTTTAAAATGGCAACATAATAACTAGAATATATATCAGAGGCATAGTATTTTATTTTCATGAAAGGAAAAGCTATTAAGCAAAGCTCAGATTATGACAGTGGTGTGCTTACATGAACAATTCTTCATATCCCTAAATACTGCCAACTTGCAGTACTTTTCTCTTATCAAGGAAAGTGACACTACAAAGGAATTCCAAAATAGAAATCTAGTTTTGGATAACAATAGAACTGAATACATGTAACTCAGGGTTGAACTGTGGTGCTTGGTGCTCTTTGAGCTTGGTGATTTTCTTGAAGACATTTCATTACCCGGCTAGATAACAACTTCAGTGCTAGAAGGGAGTGGGTTTGCTCCCTGTTTATAAACAGTAGTTTGCCCTGTCAGAGTTCATGGGGGTGGTATTTTTCCCTCCTTGGTAGTTCCTTGATTAAGCTGTTGTTTACTGCTTGATTGTATGAATTAGTAGTTCCTTGACTAGGGTATTGTTCACTGCTTGATTATTTGTCTGGTATTGCTCCTGGTGTTAATCCTTGATTATCTGAGTCTTGATTGCTGGCAAGGAGGTGATCTAAATTTTTTGTTTCTTTGCTTGGCTTTTTTATTATCTTTTTAAAATGCTGTTTATGCATCTGTTAATGGCTAATTTGACTAATTGCCAAACTTCCAAAAATTCCTTAGCATTTTGGAATTTACCTTGGTCTGGGATGCTCACAGTTTCCCAGCTGAAATTTTGTTAAGTCTCTACGTGTGCTCTGCAATTAAGAAGTTTTCATTCTTCTGACTACTAATTGGTGTTTATAGATGCACTCTGCCAGTCTGTCCCACAAAGTGACTATTACAGTTTTTCTCCTTGTATGTCATAGACAACTTCTGTTTTTTCTCCCGCTTTGGAGTTTGCTTAAGATGTGTTAGAGGGCTTTAGTTGGTTTATGTACTTCAGTGATGCCCTGTCATTGTTTTTTTTTCTGAGATGTTTTTGAAGTGTTTTTTTTTCCATGGCTTGTGTTAGCAATGCTGTGGTGGATTGAATAAGCCAGCATTCTTAAAAAATAAAGTTGCATGGGTATCTATTTTGTCAGAAGATAATGTATAGATGTTCTGTTTCCTTTTTATAGTGTTCTGGGTTGCTACAGTGTCTTTGTGCTCATCTGGATAATGTTGTTATATAGCTTTTCTTGTAGGAGGTTGAGTTGTTACTTTGATAGAGGACAGCACTTGTTTAGTGTGGATGGCTTTTCAATAGACTTGTGTTTCTAATTTGCTGCCATTTCCTTTCCTGGTGAGGATATCCAGGAAGGCTACTGTATTGTTTTCTCCTTCCCTTGAAAATGGTATTCCTTTGAAGATATTGTTTGTCTTATGCATCCTCTAATTGTTCCTTTGACATCTACATACTTCATCCATATTTTGGTTATATATGTGGGAGAGCTACATTTTCTAGATATTGCATTACAGTCTTTACTTGACTCTGAATATTGAGAGTGGCAATCCCATGGGATTGGTTAGTATATTTGACCATCAAAGTGATAGTAGGTTATAAGGCAGAAGTTGATGAGGTCCATTATTCTGAGTATTCAGACCTTGGTTTATTTAGATTTGTTGTGAGGCGTAGTATAGCTGCCATGGATTCTTTCACTAGTTCTGGGTCTATGAATGTAAATAATTCTATGACATTAAAAAAAAACCCATAAGCTCATCTTCTTCTATTATTAAGTATTTGATTTTCTGAAGATGTTGTAGAGGGACTTGGAGTCTTCATTTCCTTATCCAAGCTTTTGAGATGTCCAAGCTTTTTTGCCACCCCATCTCTTAAAATTGCTCTGACTCATTCCCACTTAGATATTCTTGGTACAGGTCTACTTGCTATGGAAGTAGTCAGGGTTCTCACGATTGTGATATTGACCACTTCCTTATTAGACCCATATTCCTCCTGGTTTCCTGGGAGGAAATGTATGTTTCAGTTCAGACAGTGGTATACCTTTTCTAAACTGAACCATACACATCCTCCCTTCTAAAGGAAGTCTTTAGAAGCCAGGAAGAACATGGGTCTAATAAGCAGGGAGTCAATATCATAATCATGAGAATCCTGTCTATTTCCATAACAAGTAGACCTTTACCAAGAACAACATCTAAGTGGGAATGAATCAGAGCAATATTGTTCAATAAATACTTTGTAAATTATTTTATGCAGCCCTTTAGGTATACCCCTGAGATGCCTCTCCAAAAAAGAGCTGGTTACCCTAACTACATGATGGTGAATCTATAGCACCAGCCATGGCCCCAGCTCAGCTCCTCACACATGTGCGTGCCCCTCCCGCTGGCTAGCAGATTTTCGGGTCTCTGCTGCACATGTGGGAGGTGCACACAAATGTATGGGGGGAGCATGTGGGGGGTGGTGGTCTTTTTCTTTGTCCCAGGAGGCTTCAGGGAGGCTTGCTAGGCCCAAAACAGGGTGCAGAGCATGTGGTAGGCCTCCCACAGCCCATTTTTGGTCCCAAGAGGCTGTAGGGAGGCCTGCTAGGCCCAAAATGGAGCACGGGGGTGTGCACATGCATGCATGGGGGGAGCACATGGGGGGTGCACCTCTTGCAGCCCATTTTTGGTCCCAGGAGGCTGAAGGGAGGCCTGATAGGCCCAAGCAGGGCACAGGGGATTCACATGCACATGCGGGAGGTGGGGGGAGTACAGAGGGGGGGTCACACATACATGTGCACTTTATTTTAATGAAAATTTTATGCCACCCACTCCCTTGGGACTCTGGGCGGCTCACAAGCAAGACAAAGGAACATTTAAAATTTTAAAACAAAACATACAATCATTAAAATTCCACAACATCCGTTTCATCTAAGTGGGGCTGGATATCGATCAACAGCCCCAGACCTGCCGGAACAGGCAGGTCTTGGTGGCTTTACGGAAGGCTGGGAGAGTGGTAAGGGTCCGGATCTCAAATGGGTAGATCGTTCCACAGGGCCGGTGCAGCTACAGAGAAGGCCCTCCCTTGGGGGGCCACCAGCCGGCATTGTCTGGTTAATGGCACCCAGAGGAGGCCCAACCTGTGCGATCTTGTTGGTCGTTGGGAGGTAAGTGGCAGGAGGCGGTCTCTCAGGTAGCCAGGTCCTAAACCATGTAGGGCTTTAAAAGTAATGACTAGCACCTTGAAGCATGTCCGGACACCAATGGGGAGCCAGTGCAGCTCACGGAGGATAGGTGTAACATGGGTGTATCTAGGTACACCCCATATTGCTCGTGCGGCTGCATTCTGGACCAGTTGCAGTCTTCGAACACTCTTCAGGGGCAGCCCCATGTAGAGTGTGTTACAATAATCCAGTCTTGAGGTGATGAGGGCATGAGTGACCATTCAAAGTGCCTCCTGGTCCAGGTAGGGCCGCAACTGGTGCAGGGGGCGGGGTGTGCAGGACAAAAAGGTTAGCTATCACTGCCCTAACTGGATGACCGGGTGGCTTTCTGCAGATGCAATAAAGTGGAAGAAAAACGGAGGCTTTGCTGCCACAAAATAGGCTACAAGTTAGACTTTAACAGCAACTCTAACCTGTTTTCAGTCCAGTTCATTCCTTGTTGACCTCCAGTAGCACTTCAGGCATCTCTTAATCTGCTTCATGTCCCTCAACTCTTCTGTAAACTATGAAGAGTGATACGGTTTCTGAGAAGAGGCCTCCTGGATGCTATCCTATCCAAGGCCTCCTCTGCCCTCTTTTTCCAGGCAATGACTAAAACCTCACACAGATCGTGCAGCAAACAATCAGGAACACCTCCAGTCCCTCTGAAACCAATTGAGATCCATCAGTCACCAGGGATCAAATAGGTCCTGGCTCTCTGCTATGTGAAGTAGCACTGGAAAATCCTGTGATTAACTGGACAAGATCTGACCATTACAGAGGACCCATAGAGAGTTCTCCAATTCCAGATCACATTGCCACTGATCTGACAAGAAAATCAAATCAAGTTTGGACCCCTGTCCTGTGTTAGGCCCTGGATGACCTGGAATAAGCTCGTGGCTATCATGGTGGCCATGAACTCTTGGACAACTCAGTCCCCATCTCCAGAGAAAGTGTGCTGGAATTTCCCAGGACCATATTCCTGGGAAGCTCCACTGTCAATCCAAAAAAGGAGTCAAAGAGCTCACGCAGAGGGGTTGCTGTGACTAATAAATCTTCAGTTTCAGGCTGAAATTTTCAACTTGGGAAGAGAATTTTGCAAGCAACATGTGGGAGATTTATTTTACAGGCCTTAAAAATATCACAGCACTTGTTAACTTCATTATCATGACATTTTACAACCCACAAGAATCCTGAAGAAGCCTAAGAATTAGGTGGCTTTGTTTCTCAGTTTCAGAGTTGAAAAAGAGAAATTTGAATGTGGGGCCTAAACACAAGTTAATAAGACCTGTTTTTTCATGGTGAAATGTAAAATCCTTTGGGCAAAAAGATGTGAAATACAGATTTCTTTACTAATCCAAGTCAAAGCTGAATTGTGTGAATTTGCAGTGGTGACAGCTAAAGTGTACATTTTAAATGCTTCCGAGTGTGTTTCTCAAAGTAAAAGAAAAGTTAATTGAAACAGTCCATGTGCACAATTTGGTTTTGATTTGAGGATAGATACTTTGAAAAAGTTCATTCTCCAATTTATAAAATGCCGATTCAATATTTACAAACAGTAACAAGAAGTGACATTGTACTTCGAATTGCTAGATCCTTGTTCTAGATCTAGAAGATTATTGTAACCAGAAATTTCTGCATGTTAATACACTGTTGAAATATATGTGCAAGCTGTGCTTACACACACACACACACACACACACACACACACACACACACACACAGAGAAAAGAACTGTCGACAGAAGCTACCAGTAGGTGGTCTCTTAGTATCTTGCTGGTTTTGAAGTTCTGAAAAGGAACAAGACTTTTGAAATGTGGGCAAAAGGCAAGGAAAGATGGAAACAACACAAAAGAACATTGATGCCCTGAGCATGGGTGACTTGAGATACCTTGTTGTTCCCAGTATGCGGGCACACACAAGAAGATCTTTTTAGCCACCCCAAAGTCAGGATTGGGGAAAAAAGCACCAAGAGGAGGGGAAACCAAGCAGAGGGTGAATGCACAGACTTAGCAGGGGGAGGGAGGGAGGAAAGAATGCTAGAGATGGGTTTCTCCTTTGACTAAAAAGCAGTGGGTAAGCAGAGCACGCAGTTCAGAGGGTCATTAAAAAGCATCAAAGGAGGTAGCCTCGTGATGGTAATAAGATGGAGGCAAAGAAATAAAGGGGCCATTGATCTGTACTATTGAGTGTGACATTTTAACCGAAGCTAAAAGCCGAGAGCCGAGCTAGCCCTTTGATTCATCTGCCTGCCTGTTTTAGTAAATTGTGTTCCCCTACCTCCCCTTTCTCCCAGCCAGTGGCCTCAGAGGTCACTTCATATTAGCTAGCTTGTTAATACTGAGACAATCAATACTTAATCAACAAGTAATGGGATTTTGCAGTCATCCTGTATGATCTTTCAATAAAGCCCTGAATCCATCTCTGCCTATTCAGAGCTTGGCTAAAGGTACATGACGGCTGAAAATGAGGAAAGGGGGTAGGGGGAGAGCAAGAGAGGCATTTGATGGTCTGATGCTCTTAGGAAGATCTGCATCTGATTAAGACACCACACAGCCACTGTCCTTCACCCCTTCGTTTCTTTATGACCGCAGAATGCGCCGCCACACCATTATTTTTCATCTGTGCTTCAAAAGCAGCACACAGAGAGAGGAATTAATGCTTCCTTGGCATGAGGCCCTTTTTGCCTCTTTGTTCCTGATACAAGACCCCTCTGGAAAAGCATACCAGGCATTTAGGATCTAACAGGAGGCCTAATTCTAGACTAACATAAACTTCTCCAATACCGCCTCTGCAGATTCCCGTCACTGCTAAGGACTTACAGGCATGCATCTCCACCCTCCCTACCTAGATGAACAAATATTCTGATGTCAGCCCTCTGAAAAATGTCATTTGAAACTGATCTGATCTTCAAAAAACAATCTGCAGTAGCACGTGTAGGAGGGAAGCAGACTGCCTTTGGGTAGAGCAAAGGAAAAGGCTCCACTACCAGCAATCTAGCAATAGCACTTAGACTTTTATACTGCTTCATGGAGCTTAAAGCCCTCTCTAAGCTGTTTACAGGGTCAGCATATTGACCCCAACAATCTGAATCCTTATTTCACCAACCTCAGAAGGGTGGAAGGCTGAGTCAACCTTGAGCTGGTGAGAATCAAACTGCTGGCAGTCTGCAGAATTAGCTTGCAATAACTGTATTCTAACCACTGCACCATTGCAGCTCTTACCCCACTAAATCTATCTCACTAAACAAATCTAAGGTGGAATTCTGTGTCTTGACCACAGGGCTGACATCAGGTTTGAATATTATTGGCCAACTGCTAAGATTTATACCTACACATAAGCTTTCTTTGTCAAGCCCTCAAGGGCTCTGGCATTCTTGAGCTTCTTTCTCAGGTGAATGAGCAGAAATAAGGAGATTGAGCATGACTTCTCCTTACTTTTCTTTCTCCGTTGGGCAACTTGGTGGGTTGAGGACAGAGGAAAAAAGCAAATGAATAGGGAAGGATGACAATGCTGCCTGGGAATCCTGGGAATTGTGGTTTTAACAGTGTTTCTCAAGTTTGGCAGCTTTAAGAAATACAGACTTTAACTTCCAGAATTCTGTAGAGTGTAACATGTATGAAAACACAAGCAGAAGGTAAGGATACTAATATTTAACATCAAGGCAATCAGTGGTGGGATTCAAAATGTTTTGCTACCAGTTCTGTGGGCATGGCTTGGTGGGTATGGCATGGCTTGGTGGCCATGGCAGGGGAAGGTTATTGCAAAATTCCCATTCCCTACTGATCAGCTGAGAATAGATGCGGCGGGGCCAGTCAGAGACGGTATTTACCGGTTCTCCGAACTACTCAAAATTTCCATTGTCGGTTCTCCAGAACTGGTCAGAACCTGCTGAATACCATCTCTGAAGGCAATACAATCAAGACAATTCTGTGTAATGCATTTTGCCCTCTGAATTGGAGAATTATATTGGATTGCACAGGTTTGCACTGAGGAAAAGTCTAAATTTCACACCCCCTGCTTAGCTTTCAGAAGTTTGGTTTCTCTGAACCAGAAAAAAACCCTGCTATCTGTCATAGCGTTGCTATGAGCTAGACAAATATCACCATGAAGATAATCAGTAGCCCTGAAAAATGACCTATTATGAATTAGCAATACTTGAGTGTGGATTAAATTGAGTTTTTGGAGAATCATAGTCCATTCCAACATATGGAAAATGCAATGAACTGGAGAAAACTAACTTGGACAGCAGAGCATTCATTAGATGGTTCAACAAAGGCAAGATGACAGTTATGACCATGTGTTCAAAGCCACACCCACTTTTATATATGTCACACATGCAGCACTCATAAAAATGGGGCAGGGCTTTGATTATATCATTGTTTCAGCTTTCAGGATGTTCTAGAGCAGGGCTGACAAACTCAAGGCCTGCGAGCCACATCTGGCCCATGGGGTGCTTAGATCTGGCCCGTGGGGCAGCCATGGAAACAGCAAATGACTGACCTCAGGTGCCTCTGCCAGCGAAAATGGAGATTGGGAGGGTCATGCTGAGGGGGGAGGGGGTTGGCTGGCAGAGGGCTAGCAAAACAAACTAAAAACAAAGCAAAACAAAAGGAGAAATGTTTTGCATTTGAACATCCAGGAAGGGACTGGAAAGGAAAAAGGGAAAGAGGAACGACAAATTAAAAGAAGAAAAGATGAGAAGAGAGCAAGGAAGGAAACAGAAGGAAAGAGGGGAAGAAAGAAGAAAGGAGAAGGAATAGGGAAGGAAAAAAAAGGGAAGGGAGAAACGGAGGAAGGGAGGGAAGTCCTGCCTTAGCACTTGGCCACCAGCAGATGGCAAGGCTTTTCTGGAGGACAAGGGTTTGGCACTCTCCCTGGTCTAGCCTTCCTCCGCTAGAGACAGTGGATCCCCAAAGCCCTGCCCGGGCCACCACAGGTGCCCCGACACAAGTGATGTCAGGCTGGCCATGCCTTCCCCCGGCCATTCCCCTCTTCCCCCCAGGTCAAACACAACCCTGATGTGTCCCTCAAAGAAATCAAGTTTGACACCCCTGTTCTAGAGAAAGCTTGGTAAGCTAGCCCAACACACAGTTTCTACTCCGCACAATACATTTATTTATTTGCTCATTTTGTACCTCTGCCACAGTAACACTGCAAATGGCTCATTAAATCGAATAAGGTTCCTTTGGACCTGGGCCTGAATGATTGTTTTAAAATTGAAATTGCAAAAGATCCTGTCATTTGAATTGCTTTTTTCTAGCATCACAGTCCCTGGCACTAAACAAGTGTTTGCAATATGAAATCAAACGTGTGTGCCACTTAAATCAGTGTTTACAATATGAAATTACAAGCCTCTCTCTTTGCTACTCAACCAGTGTGTCCTGCGACAACCCTAACTTTGTATAGTTAGGAAAGTAAACCCCTTGCCCCCCCTCTGAAAAAGGCCTAGAAGTAAAGGAAAATCCTGGTCCCACCCAAGTGCATATACAGCCCACTCACTTTGCCTCATTGTCCTATCTTCAGTGACCCTCATTCCCTCAAAAATGTTAAGTGTATCCTCTAAACGTGGAAAAAATTGCTTTCATCTGAATTGTAAACAATAGACTATACTGATTGGACTTAATTAACTTTCAATTAAAGTAAGAGTCTCCTACTTCTTTATGCCTCTTTTTAAGTTTCTGCAATTTCAGTGCTATTAAATTAGTCATCGGTGCAGGACATCACAATTAAAATTGTCACAATAAAACTGAAAATCATTTCTTAAAAATATCAATAAAGCTAACAAATGTATTTCATACCAATCCCTGAAAGCCTCCTTAAAATAACAACCTAAAATTGCAACAAAATTGAAAATCATTTTAACAAAATCAATGAAACAAATGCTTTTATACTCAGTTCTTTTAATTCCCTTAGAAATATCAGCATAAATACTAAATTAAGAACTTTCTGTTGGGCATATAAAATCCTTCCTATAAACACCAGCTCTTTGTACAGCTACTGAGACACCAAATGGGAAAGAGTCAAGAAGATTTCTGAAGAAAGATTAAGGTGTGGTGCTACCAAAAAGAAAGGGGCTGTGATGGCTCAGTGATTAAGATGCTGGGTTTGTAAGCTGGAACGCCAACAGCCTGGGTTCGAGACCTGAGTGCTGCGTGACAGGGTGAGCTTTCATTACTTGCTCCAGCTCCTGCAAACCTAGCAGTTCGAAAACATGCAAATCCGAGCAAATAAATAGGTAGCAATCCATATTTTCATACTGGCTCCATGAGAGCAGAAATGTCTCTCAGACAATACAGGCTCTGTCAGCTGAGAATCAGAGATGAGAACTGCCCCCTTGCGATGATCATGACTGGACAGGAGAAACATTGTAATAAACATTGTAATAATTTTTGACCCAATTTGACTCACACAGTAGTGAAGGAAGAACAACCTCACCATTATTCTGAATATCACAAAAGAGTATTAGAAAAGTAGAGATTCCTTCAGAAACTGTCCTGAAATCAGATTTTTTTGGGTGGGGAGGGGACCACTAAAAGATGTCTGCCTGGTTTTGATTATCCAAAATCTCTTTGCCATCTTATTGTGAGGAAACATTGGCAGAAAACAAGCCTGTATTTAGCAGACTAATTTCAAGCCCAAAAAGATTTCAGGAACACTATTAAGTTTAAATGATCAGTTGAAATGTTCCTTAAAAACTCCAAGGTTTGCCAGGCACTTTCTTTCTTTCTTTCTTTCTTTCTTTCTTTCTTTCTTTCTTTCTTTCTTTCTTTCTTTCTTTCTTTTTTTCTTTCTTTCTTATTAAAATTTATATGCCACCCAATCCCGAAGGACTCCCAGGTGGCTTCTTAGTTCATGCATGGGACTTCCCCCACCCCCAGACCATCTTTCTTAGGGGCACTCTGTTAATTGTAGCCAATTTCAAAGAAACAAGTGAGTGGGTCAAGAAAAAAAATGTAGATAGGTCCAATCTATCCTCTTTTCTATTTATGACACACATGCACACAAAAGATTGTCAAGAGCCAAGGTGGCGCAGTGGTTAAATGCAGCACTGCAGGCTACTGCTAGATCAGCAGGTCAGCGGTTCAAATCTCACCGGCTCAGGGTTGACTCAGCCTTCCATCCTTCCGAGGTGGGTAAAATGAGGACCCAGATTGTTGGGGGCAATATGCTGACTCTCTGTAAACCGCTTAGAGAGGCCTGAAAGGCCTATGAAGCGGTATATAAGTCTACTGCTATTGCTAAAAAAAAGATTGGATTATTTGCCAGAGATCTGAATCCATTTCAGGCAGAGAGTTTAGAACTGTGGAATTTTGGTAGTCCATCTTGACTTATTTTTGTGTTAATCAAATCTCAGTGATTCTTCATCAGATCATCATTCATTGCCTAATTCTGAAGTTGCCATCCACCTTCCCATGTAGTTCAACATGCATTCAAACACCAGAAGCAAGATAATACTGTATTATTTTGTTTGATAGAAGTGTATTGTGCCTTGTGGGATGCTATTGTGGAAAGCCTTAAGGTAGGGAGAAGCTTTTGTGACTACCTAGTTAATTTCACTTTAAAAATACTGAAAAAATATCCATACATCAATAGAATATGGTACATCAGCCTTTCCCAACTAGGAAGACTGTGTAGAAACTAAACTTCTGAGAATTCCCTGATAGTCTACTCTTTCCCACATAACATATCTGGAGAACATCAGGATGGAGAAACTGTGGTATGAAATGGTTAGTTTGTTCATTAGTTTGCTGACTTGAATTGTTGAAACATAGGTTCAACAAAGTACAAGCCAACAAAGATAGGCTTTTAACATCTGTTCACTAATACATTATGGATCAATTTCAAATAGCATTTTTGTGGTCAGTTCTGTGTCTGCTGACTAGCCTAAAGAGTCTCAGATATTTGCTGAGCAAATAAAATCTTCTGGACACTTGCTTAGTGATGAACAATTATGCACATGAAGGATGTTGTCATACCTGGTTTCACCCTTTCGTATCCTGGTTTTACTATCTTTCTATTTTACATTTTCCCCTCCTCCCAACATACAATCTCACTTGTTCCTAATCTCAATCTTATATAAATCTTGCTCCATCTAGCCCTATATTTATATATGACTAAAATTCTCATGCCTGTAATCTTTACCTGAGAGATCATAGGGCAACGTTTTGTCAAGTACCTCAAATGGTCTATCTCAGTGATGGCTAACCTTTTTATTGTTACGTGCCGAAAGTGCAAGTGCGTATGCACCCATAATGCAATGTTTGTGCGACCACCACACATGCCCTTCCCTTGTGCATGTGTGTGGTCCCCCTGGCATGCTCTCCGCCCCCATGCATGCACATGCAACACCCCATGCTTCCCCACCCCCACACATGACCTCCATGCATGCATGTGCGCGCCCCCCATGCAGTTATGTGCATCTCCTGCATTCACCCCGTCCCCTGCACATACATGGCAGAGACCCGAAAACCAGTAGGAGGCACGCACATGTGCAATGGAGCTGAGCTGGGGTGACAGCTTGTGTGCCAACATGGAGGGCTCTGAATGCCACCTGTGGCACATGTGCCATAGATTCACCATCACAGGTCTACCTTACAGAATGCTGGAACTCATTGTTCTCAAGGGAATGAAATTTAGGGAATTTCTGGATACTTCCGTACTTTTGGGTTGTTGTTGCTTCAGCACTGCCAGAATGCTGCAGTCATATGATTTTCATTTGCAATATTACCTGATATTTCTCAGCCACTTGTGCAATCCCTCACTCTGTCCACCCTCTATAGCAGCTACCTACTTGTGATGGGAAAGGAAGAAGAGAAGGAGAAGAAGAGAGGAAGTAACAGGGAAGAGGGAAACCTTACACACCTGCCCCAGTCCGTGCCCCCTAACTTGCTTTTCCTGACCCCCATGCCTTCCATAATTCTTTCCCAAGCCATAAGGATTGTGAATCTTTTGGGGAACAATGACAAAATTGCATAATGATATAATGAAGCAACCCCCCCCCCCTTTTGTAAATACATTGTGATGTACATTGTAAGTACATAAGGAATGGATCTCGCATTGCGGTGTTATAATGCAAGGTTTTTTTTCATTCCAAAAACATTCTGGCTTGCTCTGAATGGCTTTTTTTGAGGGTTTTTTTTTTAGGTTTTTTTAGTTTAGTTTTTTAGTTTTAGTTTAGTTTTTTTTTATCTGAGAAGAACCCAATGACCACATTGAGTTTCCAGTATTTTTCTTGTTTCATCTTGGAATTCCCAAACTGCAGAATTTAATAAATAGTGTTTTAGCAATATGACTTCCACAACCATAATAACCAATTGTATCTTCTAACATACTAATTATCCTAAATGCTTTCCCCAAAAATTCCAGCCTTGCCAAATTATGCTGATGTCTCTGAATCTACCTTCCTATGATTTTTGTGGTTGGAAGATCATTTTTAAAAAATGCAGCTCAGGAACATACTGAGCTGGATCCACCCCAATCTGAACCATGGCTATATAGTTTCAGTGCTTTGCTACCTTATGACAAACCCTATTAAGCAGAACTAAAGCAAGGAGAGAGGCTGATCTTTGTCACAGAAGAATCCTTTGCTTAATTATAGCAGTAAGTGGTAAATGTTGACAGTGAAGGGCTATTTCCAACAAGAAACTTGTTATATTCGAGTGTTATATGACAGTGCATTGTATGACTTCATTAGCTTGAATGATTAAATTAACTCTTACAACTGACTTGATTTCTGAATAGCAAAAACTGTAACATGCCATCTGCAGACAGAGGGTTCAGCTCTGACCAGGATATGATTGAAAGGTATGGCTTTTTTTTCAGGCTTAGAACTTCTCTGATCAATATATATATGAATTGGAATACATACATGGAAAGTCCATAGTTTGGGGATAGCCCAAAGTAAAGCATATCATGTATGACCATCTCTTCCCAATTACATCAACCCATTCCACTGGGTCAGTCAGGGAGGATGTGCTATGAACTCTATTGGTTACAGGATTTTGACAGGTGGGGTCTAGGAAGAGAGCCTTCTTTGCCATTGCCCACATCCTATGGATTATCTTGGCTGCAGAGGTGAAGTTGGCCCCCACTCTTATGGTCTTTCAGAAGGATATGAAGATTTGGCTCTTCCACTTGTTATGGGAATCAAAGAGTGGCACACTAAAGTGGGTGTGGTTGATGGTTTGAGGGTTCTTCCCCTGTCTTTAAATTTGTTTAACTCTGTTTTTCTTTTGTTCTGCATGTTTTTAATTCTGTTCTCAAATTCTGCTCTTCTCTTTCATATGCATTTGTAAAGCACCCAGAGTCAAAATATATATTAAATAAATTAAAATAAATAAATGTCTATGAATGCCTTACAGCCTGCATGCAGGAGGTCCATGGATTAGTCCCTGGCATCTTTAGATAGTAAGAACTTACCAACTGATTGATAGATGTCACTTTAAGATCTTACAAACCTATTGTCAATCAAAATAGATAAGCTTGTGGGAGATGGATCAATAGTTTGATATGGTAGAAAGCTGGTTTGTATGTTTAATATTTCTCTAATTTTTTATGAGAAAGGTTATTGCAATTGAAACTTTCAGGGACTTTCATCAGCGTGTTGGAAGGCAGACTGGTTTGTTGCCAGTGGTGGAATCCTCCCAGTTTAACAACTGGTTCAGTGATCACATGCTTCATTTTTCTCTAAACTGCTTGTGCACAGCTGAGAAGCGGCAATCTGCTCTGCTGCGCAACTCAACTGAGTGTCAGGCCTGAAGCCATCTTTGGCCTGCCACATTTTCTATTATTCCACTATGCCTTTTCTATTGTGGGAAAATGGGAGGGGGGATTGTATGGAGTTAAATGCTATGTAGCTAAAATAAAATTACTTTCTAGAAAGCCAAGGTCATCCTTTGTCTCTCCACCTCTGTCTATTTTGAATGAATAAAAAAAAAATGTTTCAAGTACTGAATCTAACTGGAACACTGTTCAAAAGATATCAGTATTTAGCATCTTTCTAAAAGCAGTCAGGAAAGAGCTAGTCTGACCTGCTCAGAAGGGCTGTCTACAGCTCCTTTCACATCTCAGAAGTATCTTTACAAAGAGCCTTTTCCTGATGATGTAGTAGTTTGGGCTAACCAAAATTGGAATAGGCAGTCCTGAATGTATCAAAATAATAAATGACATTATAAGTCAAAACCAGCACTTCTTTCATTTAGGAATTCATTCATTCATTCATTCATTCATTCATTCATTCATTCATTCATTCATTCTTCCAATAGAAAAGAGTATCTATAGCTCAAGGTTGAACTGTGGAATCCTTGGTGCTCTCAGATTTGATTTTTTGCTTGCAGATCTTTCATTAGCTAACTGGTGGCATAATCCGTGAGACTGAGTGTGTGGTTTGCTTCCTGTTCCTATATGACAGCTTGTCCTTCCAAGGTTGGAAGGGATGTGATTTTCCCCTTGGTTGTTCCTTGATTCAATTTTCCCTTCCTTGTATTACCTGTTGCTGCTGCCTAACTGCTGATAAAGTAGGAAAGACATTTTTCCACCTAATAAGTGTGTGAGGGACCACAAGGATTTTGAACCATGTTTCTCATGTCAGACTGTACAAGTTCTCTGTGTAGAAAAGATCACTTATAGCCCTTTGATAACAAGATTTCAGCTGTTTATGAATTTTCTATTAAAATCTGGCGCATACCTGCAGTGTAGAAAATAGATTAAGAGGCAGGAAAGAAAAGGAAATGTGAAAATACATTTTGTTTTTGTTCAGCAATCAGATTTTTATGGCCAGCTTGTGAAGCAGGTCACCTGAAAAGACCTACAACTTAGGGAATTCTGCCATAGCTGCAGGGCATGTCTGGACAAAAAGAAAGTTTGTTCCCACTTTAGCCAGAAAAATCTCACATTTGTCAGCTCTGAGCCTCAACTTGGACATCTGCTCTCTTATCCTTCTGTCAGGAACACGTCAGGACTAGCCTACTATGATACTTTTTATCAGCTCCAGAAACTGTCCTGACTTTTCACTAAACATATCATTTTCTCTCATCTGTGTGCATGCTTGGGAAAATATAGTTAATGTTCATGTTCGTGCTATGATAAGCCATGGTTGAGGAAGGCAAGGCACACAGAATTGGCATATTGCTCTTGCATGCAGACTATGAACAGATTGCGATCTCTCCCTTTTGTCCAGAGTAGGACCATTTTTATATTCATCGTGGCAGTAATTCATGAAGCAACAGAATGATATATTTAGAATAACTAGATAGATCAATGAATAGGAGAGTTCCCCAATCTGTAGATAGGGAAAGATGATTGGGGCATCTAGTAAGACCACATCTGAAATAGTGCATCCACTCACAACAAAAAAGATGTTGCGACTTTGGAAAAAGTGCACAGAAGAGCAACTAAGGTGATTAAGAGCCCGGAGACTAAAATATAGTCTCCAGGCTCTAGGAAGAATGGTTGCAGGGCTCCGGGCTCTAGGAAGAATGGTTGCAAGGCTCCGGGCTCTAGGAAGAATGGTTGCAGGAATTGGATGTGGCTAGTCTAGATTAAAAAAAAGGACTAGGGGTAACATAATAGCAGTATTATAGTATTTGAGGAGCTGCCACAAAGAAGAGGAGTCAACTTATTTTCCATAGCACTAGATTACAAGACAAGAAACTATGGATGGTAACTAATCAAGGAGAGAAACAACCTGGAAGTAAGGAGAAACTTTCTAACAGTGAGAACAATTAACCAGTGGAACAGCTTGTGTTCAGAAGTTGTGGGTGTTTCATCACTGGAAAATTTTAAGAAGACCCTGGACAGCCACATGTCTGAAATGGTATAGGTCTCCTACTTGAGCAGGGGGTTGGACTAGATGACCTCCAATGTGCTTTCCAGCTCTCTTCTGTAACTAATTAATCTTATGAGAATATGATCTAAAGAATTTTTGATCTAGGGAGAAAAGTTTTTAAAACCTAGATTTACATCAAGCAGGTTAAAATGTGGGAAAGGGTAGCTGGGTTGTATATTTTCCTCTCTTGTTCAAGCAAACAATTGATCACTTTTCTTATTCTGTTCTTAACATAATCATTCTCATTGCCTTGAAATAATATAAGGAGAGAAGAGTAGTAATCTTTTGTGTTATTAATGTGAACTCTTGAAGGCCAATCCTCAAGCTCATGAATTTCCTTTCTTGCCCATGGAGTTGAGTGCCACAATATCCAGTGGATCCTGGAAAACAATTTTAGAGTCTTGGGATTGTACCATAAAGAGCATGAAATAAACCTATATAGGTATATTCAGAATGGACAAATCCAATAGAGAAATGTTTTCCAGTTTCTAATAGCATCAGTGATAAGAATCAGTTAAGAATGGAAGTGAATATCATTTAAATCTATTTAAGCAGGTAATTTAAGTATTTTAAGGGGTTACACTTCCCATACTATTATATTGTTAAAGAGATTATTAAAAATATCATATTATTCCAAATATTTTAGTATCAGTTGTACAGCTTTAAACAAATATGTCAATATTGGACAGATATGTATGTAGAAATAATTTTTGTGTGTTCAAAATTTACCAGTTATGAAAATAAGCTTTGACTAAATATATTCAAATATGAAATAAGCCAGGTATAGACTGATCAATACATTCCTGGGTTCAACCAATAAAATGAGATTGAATTAGAACAAAGAGAAACTTGATTAAGGCAGAAAGCATTAACATTAATAGAAGCTACTGTCATAGGGTGAACTAATGACCATTTTTAGATAGGGAATTTCATCAAACCTAGATCTGGATGCAGAATGTAGTTTGAGGTCAACTACTATATCAGAGTCTGCATAGCCAAGTATTGAACCTGGAGTCCTCTTCATGCAAATAATACACCCCACATAGGTGACAATATATTTACATATCTCCATTAAATAACTCATTCAAATGTCAACAAATTAAAAAAAACGTGGACATTTAATCATAATCCAGATTTTGAAATTGATATTCTATATACAGTAAAGCACTAACTCTACTCAGAAACAAAAGGACAGGAAAGTGTCGCTAATAGATGAAAGTGTGAGATCAAATGATCTTCACATTGATCTGAATGAAATGGCTTCCAGGTTAAATGTCTTTTTAATTGCACCTCATGCATATTTGAAAGATTCCAGCTTTATTCATCCCAACAGCTGTTCTGTTTTTAACAGACATTTTAATGCTTTCCTTTTGATTTTATATTACACTTATGGATATAGGTTGATCACAGCTCTCGACACTGGGGGTTCTCTAATGGATTGTATGGCTGAGGCTCTTTGAAGCTAGATGGGCTAGGGCGAAATTGCACACATCTGCATGCACACACAAATGTGGTGCTACCATTAAAACCTCTGGCCGAGCCTATGAAATGATCCAAAGGTTGCACTTTATACAGCTATGTTCTTGACCTCAAAATGCCTTCAGAGGCCTCAAATCTTTATAGTGCTTTGCTGGCCTCTTACATTAATTCACTGTGAAAGCTGAAGTGGTTTGCTATATAATCACAAGAGACTCGAAATCCTTGAGGTTTCCTTTGGGACAGAGCTGGATGGGCACGAAGGACAATTCTATTTTCCCATTTTCCTTTGCATTGATACCAACTCTTGAATGAAAGAACAAGACTATTGGTATAGCATCGGAGTGAAAATTTCATTTTTTTTTTACCAAATTATATTACTTTATTATTCTGATTATTATATACACATTTAAATGGTGTGGGAAATTTGGCACAATACCTTAGTCTTAGGTGCCTTTACTCTTCTTTCTCTTTGCTTTTTTAAAGGGTTTTTTTTTTGCTTCCTATATTTCAGCATTGCTAATCTAAGCAAGAATCCCTGAGACTTTAATTCTTTAAAAGGAGGACATGATTTATTAATTTGCATTTGAAATAACAATTGCCATCGGGAAGAATCAGTGGAAGCCTTAATTATATGGGAAACTCAATACATCAAACTCCTATCCAAAATTATGAAGCTGAAATTCCCCCCCCTCTCCCCCTCTCTTTATTTCTAGAAACATTGAGGAAGCTTGGGGTTCTCAGAGGAAGCAGAAACCATATGTTAGGAAACCTGGGATATAGCCAAGTGATTTTTCAAAGACTTTATGGCTTTGGACCAGCCAATCCCAACATTTTGTCTCATGAATAAGACATAAATTTTATTATTGTTTCCTTTTTTCTTAGCCCATTGCCCATCTATGGCTGTAGAAATAGGATTTCCATTTGAAAATATGTAATAATTGTCTTAATTTTATCTTCTAGTGGCACAATTCAATATGTGCACTTCTATATGAAGGGACGTGGTGACTCAGTGGTGAAGACGCTGAGCTTGTTGATCAGAAAGATTGGCAGTTCAGCAGTTCAAATCCCTAGAGCCCAGGTAATGGAGTGAGCGCCCGTTACTTGCCCCAGCTTCTGCCAACCTAGCAGTTCGAAAACAAGTAAAAAATGCAAGTAGAAAAATAGGGATCACTTTGGTGGGAAGGTAAAGGTGCTCTGTGCACCTTTGGCATTTAGACATGCCGGCCACATGACCATGGAGAAGTCTTCAGACAGTACTGGCTCTTCGGCTTAGAAACAGAGATGAGTACCATCCGTAGAGCTGGAAACGACTAGCACATATGTGTGAGGGGAACCTTTACCTTTTACTTCTATATGCCTAAAACATTTTTGCAGCCTCTGAAGAGTACAGTGCACATGACATGCATCACATCACCCAAGGGAGTTTAAAAAAAGTTTTAAAGTTACTTCTCTTTTTTAAAAAAAAAGCAATAAAAAGATGTGTTAAAACTAGCGGAGGTTTGACTTGTCTGCTTTATTGCCTGCCTGCTGCACATGCCAAAAAGAAAAAAAAAATCGCCATGTTACAATTCAATAGTCTGTGGTACAATCTGGATTATGTGGCTGCCAAAATAATAGGAGATGATGAAATGTGCCCTTGGGATCAAGTGTACCCTTCCATTCTTGTATGTGATATCCTGTGCTATTTGGAGACAGGATGAGATGCTTGTGTCAACATGATCTCACAGTTAAAACTTAATAAATTTAATAAACTTTCTAATAGGACTATACTTTTCCCACTTGCAGAATATTTCAATGCACAGAAGAATGGTCCTGGGGTCCCTAAGTACAGTCCAACTCTTCCCTTTCTTCCCTTTCTTCTTTCTTCTCTTGACCTAGAGAAAAACATACTACAAACCTATATGAATTATGGACTGCCCATTCTATTTTGCTACTTGCATGAGACCAAAATGACCTACCTAATTCAAACACGTGCATTTAGATATGAGTATATTGGATACTCACTCAATTCATTGAATGTCAGAAATAAAAGGAAAGGAAGCTTGGTTGTTTCAATGAACACCTGACATTTCTGGATTGTTAAAACATTGTTGTGTGTAGAACCAGATAGATCTGAGCTATGGAATGACCTAGAGATCTAAGGAGTTTCTACATATACAGAGTTATTCCCAAAGTTGGTTGCAACTAGATGGCCTTAAAATTAAATATATACTTAACTGAATCACCAATACAGATGACCTCTATCTGAATCTGAGGATCAAAAAATATATATTCTATAGAATTATGGCATGAGCCCTTTAGAATAGGGAAATTTTGTACAACAGCTTCCTAATAGTCATCACAGATGACAGCCAGTTAAAAAGGTAAAGGTTTTGCCTCTCCAATCATGTCTGGCTCTAGGCTGCAGTGATCATCTCCATTTCTTAGCTGAGAGAGATATCAAGGTTTGCTGAAAGCAGTTACCTTCCCACCAAAAAGGTACCTATTTACCTACTAGCATTTACATGTTCTTGAACAGCTACGTGGCCAGGAGTTGGGGCAAGGACCAGGAGCTCACCCCATCATATTGTGCTCAGGTTTCAAACTTACACTGTCAATGTGTTTCCAATGTCTTTAACGACTGAACCACCATGCTTCCTACATAGTCCGGTAAAGTAGCTTTTTCTGTAATACAAGTGGCTTCTTGCTTTATTGAAAATAAATGTTATTTTTATATCTTTCCTCACGTGAAAATCTCACAGGAACAATTTTTACTGACAGTATCAAAATTCAGAACCTGGCTGCATTGTTACAAATGCTTGAAGTTAGACTCTTTGACTAGCTTATTGCAATATTTACAGAGTATTCAAATCCACTCAGTGCTTATTTGTGGCCTTGTATTTTAATAAGCAGTCTTAGAAATGCATATGTATTCTTCTTACCGTTGTCTTTTCCATTGTCTGCAATAGTTTTTGATGGCATTTTCAAATATTCTAAATAAAGAGAAAATGTAGTTAAGAATATAATAGAACTGTTGGGATAGACTAGAATAGAAAAGTCATCTTCACAATGTAAGATCCCTTACAATAATGAAACCACCAGACTGAGCTTTGTTCCTAGTCATATTTATCTTTTTGGATTTATTTATTTGTGCATTATCTCTCCAAAGGAGAATTTCAGATGATCATTTATCATGAAAACTTGTCTCTCTAAGAGGAGAGCTAACGTCGCGATGGCATGATGTGCGATCTTGGTGCTCCGAGATTGCAGTCAAATTTCTGCCACTGGACGGTCCATTTGGACCTAAACTGTCCTGCAGGGATGGTGATTGAGAAGGGCACCTCCTGCTGGACACCGCAAAGTCCCTGAAAGATCCAGGAATAGCACTTTTTTTCCGGCAACAGAAACACAGCTAATGAAGCTGCTGAAGTTGGGACAGCTCCGGAACGGAAAGAAAGTGGAAAGAGAAAGTGTGTTGAATTGGTGAGGAAATTTTATTATTAGAGGAAGAGACTACCCAAGAAAAAAATGTAAGTTAAGTTAAGATTGAAGACAGAAGACTGTAGGCAGCAAGATTGATCTGCATTGAACTTAGTGTGTTATCCAGTTTCTAATTGTTTTTTTCATGGATGGAAATTTTTCAGGGGCTCCCTATTTTTTAAACTGAATGGATTAATTCTTTCTTCTTCTTTTTTCACTTTTGCTTATACCTATGGATTAAAATTCTCCTTTTTTTATAATGCTTGATTTTATTGAGTGGATTGTTTTTGATCCATTTAAGGTTTTTTCTTTCTTTCTTAAACTTGGAATATAAAGAAGATAATAAGAAGGATTATAAAGAGGGTTGTAACAACAGGTGGAAAAGCAATTACACTGCCACTTAGAGGCTGGAGGCTGGATACATTATTTTTTCTTCTTTCTCTTTGATCACTTGAGATTCAAGGTTCTTTTAGTTTGTTTACTGACAGTGATAGTAGGAAGAGCACAAGGTATTTATACAGGTGCCTTTTGGAAGTTCTATCACTAGCTGTTGGAGGGAAGACAACATTTTGACTTGAAAGATAATAAATGAACATGTTTGAAGTTTATTAAAATAGCCTTGAACCCTAAAGTGGCAGTGTTTGCAAAATTGAAAGAATGGCTCAGAAGGAAAAAGACACTGTAACATTGCAAATGATTATGTTTGAAATTCAAAATCTATTAGTTGTGACAGAGAGAATTGAAAAGTGATTGGAGAATATGGAATACAAAACAGAAAAATCTGATGGAGAAACTGAAAATGTTTACCAAATGAAGAAAGTGGAGGACATAGTTCAAAAGATGGAAGAAAAAAATGATCAAAGAGGTAGGAAAACTGTGGATACTGACAACAAAGTGAGCGTGGTTGGTAATGGCAAGAGCGGAATATGGAAAGGGGAGATAGATGGATTGGAACTCTACCCCAGACTTCAAAGCAAAGAAGAAGAAAAGAGAGAAAAATTGACGGAGATAAGGAGAGAAATCTTGACAGAAGCACTAGCAATAACCAAAGATAAACTGATGGAAAGAACAGATGTTGGGTTTCAAGGTTTTATAAGATACAAAAGAAATAACATGTTGCCAAGAGAAGTTTATACAAGATTTACTAAGAAAGTAACTAGAACATTAATGCTACAAATGGCAAGAGTTATAAGACCATACTATTACTGGAAAGATACAAGTTGATGCAATGAAAATGTATAATAAAAAATTAAGCTAAATTTAGTTTACTAGTAGTATGTATAAAATGAAGTGACAATAGCTATAATTAAATAATGATTAATAATTATAATAATACATATAGATATATTAGTTTCATAATATGAAATTTTATATAAACAACACATGGAGATTATGAGAGGAGGTTTAAAAGTTTTATCTAGAATATGTTATAAAGATGTATTGTGATTGTATGATTTTAGGATAATTTAATGGAATGTTATCATATAATCCTATTCTAGATTTTTAGTATTATATATAAAAGGATGTGAAAACAATTATAGTCAAATTAAGGTTGAGATATAATAATTGTGATATACATGAATATAGGTGAATTTAAAATATGTGATTTGATATGAAAAGCAGGTGGTGACTATGGAAGAAATGCATGGAAATACTGTAACCAACTGACACACTTTCTACAATTTGTAATGGAAGATGGTTTTTTATTTTATTTTTATGTTTGTTTATCTTTGTTCAAAAACAAATAAAATTGTTTGAAGAAAAAAACTTTTCTCTCTCTGTAGAAATTATCACTTTCAATGTCTTTCCAGCTCCAGAATTGCTGAGAATTCCAGAGAGTCAAAGTCCACACGCCCAAAAGATGCCTATGTTTCAAATATTTCCGTTACCTTCACTCTTTCTCTGCAAAACAGAAAACAAAACCAAAAAATTGTATATACCAGTATATATGGTAGTTTTTCTGCTGCTGGAAAGTGGTAAAAGAAAGCCAAGAAACAATGAAAGCTGAAATAAGGAACAGCCATAACATGACAGTTGTACTTAAAGTCCCTGGACTTCATGGAACCTCTTCACTTTGGGATGATCCAACTCAAGTAGAATCCCTATGGATGGTCAGGAATCTCCCTCGTCCACTTAAAAGCAGACATTTATAGAGGCAAGTGTATGGAGACTCAGTGGATAGTTGTCAACATGAAAAAAAAAATATTGTGAGAAGCAAATTCTTAAGAAAGAAAGTAACCGCAAACAGGAAATTCCTTGAAGGAGTACAGGGTAGAACCAATGGTGGGATTCAAATAATTTAACAACCAGTTCTCTGCCCTAACTATTTCTTCCAACAACCAGTTCACCAAATTGCTCAGAAAGTTAACAACTGGTTTTCCCGACGTGGTGCAAACTGGCTGAATCCCACCACTGAGTAGAGCAGTCTCCAAGCTGGAAGGTATAACAATGCTTGAGCCCCAAATGAAAGAAGCTGTTAGCCTCATATTGCTAACATGTAGGTGTATTCTTCATGGCTGAGTATTATTTTTCCAAAATATTATTATTTTCGACAGTTAAATAAAATATGGTATAACTGGACTCCATAGTCACAATACCAGGCAATATCAATTGAACATGAGATTAAGTTATGTTTTTGTTTTATGCTCAGGAAATTTGTCACAATATTTATAAAAGTATTGGGGTTATAAGTGAAAGATTAGCAGTTATGGATTACCCAAAGTTTGCCACGTTCAACTTTTCATTCAAAAATCTGTTATTTCTTTATGAGAAAAAGCTTCCCCAAATAACAGTTGCTACTATAATCATGACAATCACCATCTATTTACTTAACTTCTTCGCACCTGCAAATATTACACTATTGTCCTCAAAAAGATGTAATATTGTTAAATGGCCATGGAGGTTGCTTATCTATGTAGCATAAGGTTAAGCACATTAATCAGTGCTGTGCTGGTGAATGTAATAACTGCTGGCTCCATTACAACAATTGTGCAATGCCACCAGCTGCTGAAGAGCTGATAGGTGTGCTAGGAAATGATGCTCAGCTCTTCTCTCAGATGGTTCACAGAATTTCAGAAAATGTAACCATCTTCTCTCACAAACTGATATGAACTGGCTCCACACAGCATTGACTTCTACTCTTTATTCAGGATATCTTGATTTTCTTGCAGGGTAATTCTACTTAGGAACCTCTTGGGAGTTCATTTATGATAATGGAAGTAAACTAGATTACTAAGAATATACTTTTGTAGAAGAGTGAAGAAGAATAGATGGCTGAATGAATGGACAGATGAACAGATGCTAATTCCAAATTCATTTATATGGTCACTTGGAACTTTCTCTTAAGCCTTTTCAACATTAACATTATCTCTGCTTACAACTCAGACTAGAGTCCTGAGGACCTATATGGTTCATATACTGGTGATGTTACAGCCCATTGCCTTCCAATAATAATGCATTCACTTCTTTCATCAGTGTGAACTGTTATGATGAAAATAGGATAAGTGAAATCTTGAATATTTGACTGGTATGGGCACAAACTTTTTCTGAACGAACATTAGCGTATATTTTGAGCACTGCTCACCATCCAAAAATAATGGATGAGTTATTGGAATATATTTAATTGATGGATTGTTAAATATATTTAATATGGCCACACAAGTTATATCTATAATATTTTCCCTTCTGCTGCATTTAAATTGCAAATTGTAAGCAATTTTTTGTATCCTCTGAAGTATGCATCCAAGGGTTTTGTGAATTACAAATGAAACACAGGTAAATCTGGGCCTCATGTTTTATAGCTCTGTCATAGGATTCCCATTTGTATGCCTTTGTTTCTACTTTGGAAACCAAATTCTAACCAGTGGATTACTTTAGGGTCCCAATAAACAAACATCAAAGTTGTCTGATTCCTCTGACTGTCACTTGGTGTAATCAGGAGGCTTCCTATCTACTCCTAATCCAGTTCCAGATAGGAGAGATTCAACATTCAATAGAAACTTTGTGCAATGTCTGGGTGGAGAAGGTTTGCATAACCTGGGATCTAGAATGTCAAGTGTAGCCCATCAGCTGTGCCACAATTTTTTTTTTTGCAGGCTAGAGCTTATGCAAAGAACCTGGAATGATATCAGCAGCAGCTGCCATAGACTATGTAGGTTTTTTTTTTTTACTTCCTTCTTGTTTCACAGTGCATTAACTTTATGGAGAGGTACTCATTATGGCAAAGAATGTGTTTGGATTATTTATTATATGCATATGTATTTAGGAATTATTTAATTATACCCAAAGAACATAGGACAGCCAAAGGGGTGCACTTTGCCATCATTATCTTGCAAACTAATGCTGCAGATTAAAGAAACATAAAAGATACTAGGAGAAAAACACAAGACAAGGAGCCATAGACTTAATGTGGCAGACCCACTTGTAATCTATACATTGCCAGCCAAATATGGTAGCCTGCCAAGATTCCAACAACCACACTATGTTTTGTAGACTCGGCTGCAATGTAAAACATGAGGTTTATTGAATCCCATCAAAGGAAAAATCAATTCTGGATAAAATATCCTTTATAAGCTTCAATACACATCACACTAAGTCATAATGTGGTCCATTTGGTTTTGGTTTATCATGTTTATTTATTTTACAATGTTTATAGTTTGGCCAATTCACTCAAAACACTCAGGCAGATTATGACCAATTAAAATTATTGCAAATCAAAATGATTTTAAAAACAACAGTAGAAAAACAATGCTGCTTAGTTAGTAGATGTGATAGATATTAGTAGCAGGCTTGAGGGATATATTTGTATCTATCTATGTTTATATATAAGTATTATTGCAAATAATTGTCTGTCTTTGTAGGACTTAAACTGTTGAGTTTTTTCCCCAAGTGAAGTTACTCTAGAGACATTCCGTCCTGTGTTGCCTAGGTGTTAAAGGATCAATGTTCAAGATAAGTTATATCATCACCCAATTCTAAAGGTCTCTTTTGGAGGCCCCCTTGCATGGGTCAACCTGTTTGCTTTTATGTATGAGCACTCAGAGTCAATCAGGGCTTAAACTGGAAAGGAAGTGATTGGTTTAATTTAATTTAGGTTGGTGTTATGACCTGTGTTAAGCAGATAGGGAAAAATAGAGAATGGTCTAGGACAGGGAACAGAAACCTTAAACATTCAAAGAGCCACAAAGGTCCTAATTGGAAGACGCTTGTTCAATTCTGGAGCCAACCAAAAGTCTCTTTTCCCCCACCATATAGTCTCCTCCTAGCATGGTGTCCTTTTTCCTCTGCCAACTGGAACTCCAATTCCCCTACCATAGAGTCTCCTCCTAGCACAGCATCCTTTTTCCTCTACATGTCCTAACCAAAAGCCCTATTAAATTGTGGAGCTGATCGGCGAGAGCAGAGGGATGAAAGAGCCACAAATGGCTCCAGAGCTGTGGGTTGCTGACCCCTGGTCTAAGGAGTAAAAATTGTATAGTTACTGTGGGAGGCAATAAGGTGAGAGCCTGAAACTTGCATTGCAGAAAAAGGAGAGCAGGTCATTGGTTGGCATTTCAAGTTGCAGTGACTGTGGCAGTGAAATCCTCAGGAGCCCAATGGAGGAGAAGTAACGAAGTATATATCATAAAGCTATGATGCAAATTATAGTCCTTTTGTTCCAATATACATATATTGAAGCTTTCATTCTGACAAAAGCTTAAGTTGATGGGAATGCCCATGATTATAACAACTATGAATCCAAGTTAGTATCTGGACTTATCTGTGCAGCAGGGCAAATCCTGGATCTCACAATATAAGAGACTGAAACCAATGATCTGAAAGCAAACTACTCAGGAATAATCTTTTTCAAATTTCCTGATCAATTTTAGGTTGGTGTCTCAGTGGTGGGATTCAATTTTTTTTAATCACTGGTTCTGTAGGCATTGCTTGGTGGGCATGGCATGGCTTGCCATGCCCACCCCAACCCATGGGAAGGTTAGTGCAAAAGCCCCATTCCCTTCTGATCATGCGCCCAGTCTGCGCATGCCCAAGATGGTGTCCTGTTGCATTTGAGGGGAGCTTTGGGGAGATGATTGTCCCATCGTCCATTCCAGGTCCAGCTATGAAAACTTCCTGGGACCTCGGGGATACCCTTGAGCTGTGATTTCCTACCTTGTAGCCGGAATGTCGTGAGTGAAATGGGGTGGCTGGCGGTGAAAGGAGAATGGAGAGCATTGGTGGCTGCCGGCTTGGGTGTGGTCAGCAGCGGTGGCGGGATGCCCGGCCTGGGGTCTCTGCAGCCGGTGTGGGTGTGGTCAACCGCAGCAGCAGGACACCCCGCCTGAGGTCTCTGCAATTGCCGCTCCCCATGCCATGGTTTTATCCCGGTTGTTCCCCCCTTCACCCCCCCCTCCAACTTACTTATGGACATGATAGACTGGCTCAGCGGGAAGTGGCTGAGGCAGCTGGCATGGATATTGAAAGCAGCGGAAGATGGCTTCAGTAGTCGGCATGGGCGCAGTTGGAGGGGGGGGGTCCTTTGTTGTGGCCCCCTCCGGTATCACCGCTGCTGCCTGGGCCACCATACTGTGTCATTTGGCCATTTGGCCATTTGGCCCCTCCTCTTGTGACACTATGGACTGGGTCAACAGAGTTTTGCCCTGGCAACGGATATCAACGCGGCTGGCGTGGACGGAGCTTAGCTGTTGGAGTTGTTGAAGTTGTTGGACCAGCCGCCACTGCTGCTGCTGCCGCCACTGTCCTCACCGCCACCATCACTGGCCACTTCATCACCTCGCAATTTATCATCTGCTGCAATTTTGACATTTTGCGTTTTAATCATGTATTGTCTTATCTGTAAAAGTCTGTCTCCCCTTCCTTTTGATTGTGAGCCGCCCTGAGTCCCCCCAGGGAAAAGGGCAGCATATAAATAAATAAATAAATAAATAAATAAATAAATAAATAAATAAATAAATAAATAAATAAATAAATAAATAAAATCTGGCCGTTACTCCTACATATTGTCCTTAACACCGACTATTGCTATGATGGACATAAGCTTCCCGCTACCCCCTTGAACACTATTGCCCCCCCCACCCACGTGGATGTCAGTGCTGCCACTTGTGTGCTGGACCGATGTCCCTCTTGGTTAGTTTCGGCTTCCCGGGAGGTGACACGAGGCTGGCTCCAGGCGATTACCAACACTTCATTGAGAGAGGGATTCTTTCCCACTGCCTTAAAGGAGGTGGTGGTGAGGCCCCTCCTTAAGAAGCCTTCCCTGCACCCAGCTTCTTTAACCAACTATTGTCTGATCTCAAACCTTCACTTTGTAGTGAAGGTGGTTGAGTGTGCGGTAGCACGTCAGCTTCCCCAGTACCTGGATGAAGCTGCCTACCTGTATCCATTTCAGTCGTGTTTCAGGCCCAGGTACAGCACAGAGACAGCATTGGTCACATTGGTTGATGATCTCTGGCAGGCCCGGTACAGGGGCTGTTCCTCTATCCTGGTCCTATTAGACCTCTCGGCAGCTTTCGATACCATCGATCATGGTATCCTACTGTGACGACTCAGGAGGTTGGGAGTGGGGGGCACCGTTTTACGGTGGTTATCCTCCTACCTGTCAGATTGGTCATAGTTCATGTTGACTGGAGGACAGGGATCGACCCCGAGGCACATCACTTGTGGGGTGCCCCAGGGATTGGTTCTCTCACTCCTCCTGTTTAACATATATATGAAACTGCTGGGCGAGATCATCCGTGGTTTTGGGCTACGGTATCATCAATAGGCTGATTATACCCAACTTTTCATCTCTACCCCAAGCCACCCAAACGATGCTCTCAACGTGATGCCTGGAGGCTGTGCGGATCTGGATGGGGAGGAACAGGCTCAAGCTCAATCCCTCCAAGACTGAGTGGCTGGGGTTTCCGTCATCCCGATTTGTGCATCTTGTTCCATCTTTTTTGATAGGGGGAGAAATTTTAGCCCCCTCAAAGAGGACTCGCAATCTGGGAGTCCTCCTGGCTTAGTTTAGAAGAACATCTGACAGCCATGACCAGAGGGTCCTTTTACCAGGTTCACCTGGTAGGTCAGTTGTGCCCCTTTCTGGATTGGGAAGCTCTGTGCACAGTCACTCATGCCCTCGTCCTTTCTCGCCTGGACTACTGCAATGCTCTCTACATGGGGCTGCCCTTGAAGAGCACCCGGAGGCTTCAGCTGATACAGAATGTGGCCACGCGGGTTATCATGGGGGTACCTAGGTGCTCCCATGTTACACTCTTTTTAGGCGGCCTGCACTGGTTGCCAGTTGTTTTCTGGGTGCAATTCAAGGTACTAATTATGACCTTTAAAGCGCTCCATGGCTTAGGCCCAGGGTACCTGCGAGACCACCTACTGCCACCAGTAGCCTCCCACTGCCCAGTGCGATCCCACAGAGTTGGCTCCTCAGGGTGCCGTCGGCCAGACAGTGTCAGCTAGCAACTTCCAGGGGGAAAGCCTTCTCTGTGGGAGCGCCTTCTGTCTGGAATGAGCTGCCTCTGGCACTTCGTATAATCCCTGACCTCCGGTCCTTCCGATGCACCCTAAAAAGTTGGCTTTTCCAGCAAGCCAGCCTGGCCTGAATCAGAATAAAATAAATCATTAACTTAATTGTTAATTTTAATCTAATTTTTAAAATTGTATTGTTAACATTAATTGGATTTGTTTCTGGATATTTTATTTCCTTTTTAACTTTTGTAATATGTGTTTTTTTAATATTGTACGCCACCCTGAGTCCTTTGGGAGAAGGGCGGCATATAAATCCAATAAGCAAACAAACAAACAAATCAGCTGGAACCCAAGAGGCAGAGACTATTGGAGGGGGGGCAGTCAGAGGTGGTATTTACCAGTTCTCCAAACTCCTCAAAATTTCCACTACAGGTTCTTCAGAACTGGTCAAAACCTGCTGAATGCCACCTCTGTGGTGTCTGCTATAAACTTGTTCAGGGACAGAAGATCAGTTTAAACAATCTAACTAAGGGATGTCAAACTCGCATCGTCACATCGTCATCACGTGATGTATCAGGACTTTTCCCTCCTTTGCTAAACTGGGGAACTTGTCTGCCGGCCGTGAGTTTGACACTCCTGATCTAATCTATTCAACCTTTTCTAACTTATTCAAACTTTTCTGAATGCATTTTGGGACTGTCCCTTTCTGCCATACTTTTTAAGCCATGGAGCATGGATGTATTGATCTATAGCTCCAGGCTTGTATTTAGGAGGACCAAATTAACACCTTGATTTACCAGAGTGGTGAGAGCAATGAGGGAGACAAGTAGACAGCTGGAGCAGAAGTAAAGGAAATGCCAAAACAAGACTAAACAAATAGTGAAAATTAAAAAATATCTAAAATCTGTATGTAATAAAGCGAACTTACCTGTCAGTTGACCCTTGCCCCACTGTGCTGATTAAATCAGGGTAGGGCTGGCTCTTTGGTTAAAGAAGGGGATCAATAGCTCCCTTATAAAGAATATGTTCCCATACACTTAAAGGATACAATATAAGACTTTACTAGACCCAGAAAGTTTTAGATAATTATATCCCACTTAAGTACTCCAAAGCTAAAGGGATTGAAAAAGTGGTGGCTCCACAGTTATAGATGCACTGGGATAAAACTAATTATTTGTACCCAACTGAATAATATTTTTATTCTGGATAATGTTCTGGACAGCTTTGATGGCCTTGATGAATGTCATATGCTTATTAGATTTCTTCGGTATCTTGGATGCTTTCAATCTATCAACCATATTATTCTTCTGAGTTGACTGCTTCCACTGGTTTTTGGAAGAATTGGTTCTGATCATTCATATCAGGATGTCCTAGATCAGTGGTCCCCAACCCCCGGTCCGCGGACCGGTGCCGGGCCGTGGAGTACCTGGCACCGGGCCGCGCAGCGGCTGGGGGCCATGATCGCTGCAGCGGCCGGGGGCCATGATCGCTGCAGCGGCCGGGGCCATGATCGCTGCAGCGGCCGGGGGCCATGATCGCTGCAGCGGCCGGGGGCCATGATCGCTGCAGCGGCCGGGGGACATGATCGCTGCAGCGGCCGGGGGACATGATCGCTGCAGCAGCCGGGGGACATGATTGCTGCAGCGGCTGGGGGACATGATCGCTGCAGCGCAAAGGCTCCTGGGCCGTGCGCAAAAGCTCCTGGGCTGTGCGCAAAGGCTCCAGGGAAGAGAGCCCCGCGCAGGTACGCACGTGTGGCCCAAAGCTGACGTGTACCTGCGACCCTGCAGACGTCTCCCCAGTCTCCCTGCGGCTCTACAGAAAACGCCTCGCTCAGAAGACGTCTCCCCGGTGTTCCTGCGCCTTTAATCAAAACAATCTGATATATAAACAATCAATGTGTCGTCGCGAACAACGCCCCCCCACCCCTGCGCGCGCTCAGCGGGCCACGGTAAAATTATCAAAGGCTGACTGGTCTGCGGCGATAAAAAGGTTGGGGACCACTGTCCTAGATGACTAATGTTTGATGCTTAGATGGTTGACATATGTTATTCTATAAAATTCTATTTATCCCAATGTTGTCTGACTTCAACATGAATTCTCGGAGATAATTCAAAGTTTTGGAGTAAGATGCCATCATTATGCTGGTCCACTTCTCCTTTTTCTGACTGTTGAACTTCAGTACCTCCAGGTTTAGTACTCCATCGCCCAGAAAGTAATAGATATCTCTTAGAAGTACTAAATGTTAATAATGATATTGATGGGAGAGAAGAAGCTGAAATTAAACCCAGAAGAAGCCAGTCCCCTACTGATTCCATTTTCTATTGTCTATGTTGATGGTCAGCAAGAATTCAGACTTTTTGACTTCTATCTGAGGGCTTTCTCCATGGAAAGCAGAAGCAATCCCACTGAGCTACAATCCTTCTCATTATCCTGGTGCCATTGGTCACTGTCATGTAGACTGTAGCAAGGAATGCCTTTTATAGAAAGGAGGGTGAGAAATGATTATATTTGACCATATATTGTAAGCTCACTTCGTTTTCATACTGTTGCTTAATCACCTCTTCTTCATTGGTTAACATAATACTGTATGGTTCTGATATTGCTTGAATTTGGTATGGCACAAATACCTTGGAATTGCATATTTGTTCCTAGAACTGCTGATATTGTGCTAGCATGTGCAATAATACTAATAAACTTGATAGACCTGCAAACCTGAAAGATCTGTATCAGATATGGTAAAATGTGGAACCAGATAGATTTCAAATAGGCTGATAGAGTCTGATGCTAAAGTATTTAATCTTTTTCTTTAGAAGTCTTTGTAAAGATTTTGTCATATAGATAAATAGATAGATAGATAGATAGATAGATAGATAGATAGATAGATAGATAGATGGATGGATGGATGGATGGATGGATGGATGGATGGATGGATGGATTGGATGGGATGAGATGAGAGATAGATAATCATGGAGAAAGTGTATATGGTCACACAGTAAAAACAGCTTAATGGCAAATAATTTTTAATTTGTATTTGACAAAATCAATCAATCAATCAATCAATCTATCTATCTATCTATCTATCTATCTATCTAAATTATTCTAATAAATATAAAAGAAGTAATGTATTTTGTATATTTGGGAATGGGATTATCCCCCCCCTCCAAAAAAAAAACAAAATCACTGAACTGATGTTTAGAGCTTGGAAAGCAAACTACCAAACAGAGTTCCTTTCCTTTCCTCCATTTCACCTTTCCTTTCATTTCCTCCTTTCCTTTCCTTTATGTCAAAACAAAGGCAGATGCCTCCAAGCATCCTTTTGCCACCACTGCTGACAATGCTCCAAAGTAGAGAGGAGGTGATGAGTGCTTTGTTTTTAAAAGGGAGTAGAAGGAGGAAAGTGTTGTAAAAGGTGTTGAGTTTGACACAGCGGTGTTGAACAGGAGGGGAAAATAGGAGTCACAGAAACCTGCCACCTTGCCATCCCAAATGACTCTGGCACAAAACCTGTGGAAATCAATGTGTTGGCTCTCACAGTGCTCCTTCAAACAACCTAAGGGAACAGCCAAGAGCAAGTGGCACCATATGGAAAGTGGCTGCACTGATGATAGGAGTAGAGTATGTTTGGTCAGCAGCCATGGCTTCACCAAGGCCATATCAGCATCAGATTTTATGGTAGAATTCATTTGTATGCTTGCTTCTGGGAGGAAAAGCATCAAACCAAGCCAAGGAAAACATGTTTATTTTAGAGTGTAAGAACCCAAAAAGAATAAACATGTAGCCAATGATAAAATAGATTATATATATATATATATATATATATATATATATATATATATATATATATATATATATATATATATATATATATTCAAAGATAAGGAGTCGAGCTGTGTAGCTCAATGGTTAACACATCTGCCTAAGAGGCAATAGAGCACAGGTTCGATTCCCAACAAGGGTGTGGCTAGCTGATGAGAGCTAAATAGCTTGAAATAGATCTATACTAGTCTCCCTTTATTTATTTATCAGCATAAATATAACATATATATATATATGTGTGTGTGTGTGTGTGTGTGTGTGTGTGTGTGTGTGTGTGTTTAAAGTCAATATATATATATATATTTAAGAGGCAATACAGCACAGGTTCGATTCCCAGCAAGGGTATGGCTAGCTGATGAGAGCTAAATAGCTTGAAATAGATCTATACTAGTCTCCATTTATTTATTTATCAGCACAAATATAACATATATACATATATACATATATACATATATACATATATACATATATACATATATACATATATACATATATACATATATACATATATACATATATACATATATACATATATACATATATACATATATACATATATACATATATACATATATACATATACATATATACATATATACATATATACATATATACATATATACATATATACATATATACATATATACATATATTATATGTAAATATATATATATATATATATATATATATATTTATATTAAATATAAATATATATATATTTATATTTCCAGGAGTCCTGGAAACACCAAACCTGAAGTAGTCAGCAGCAGCCTGAAGATGACGAATGTGACTTCGTTGAAACGTTGCCAAGACATCTCCAATTCTACGCGGGAGAAAACCCGAACAACTAGAGACCTACATACTAACACCCGCGAAAACCTCAGAAAACATTATATATATATATATATATATATATATATATATATATATATATATATATATATATATATATATATATATATATATATATATATATATATATATATAATTACAATTGTAAATGTCCAGATTAGATGAAACTGGTTCAATAGAAGTAACAGAAGGATATTGGAGTCCTAGTGGACAACCACTTAAATATGAGCCAATTGTATCCGCAGCCAAAAAAGCCAACAAGTCCTAGGCTGCATTAACAGAGGTATAAGAATCAAGAGCGTGTGAGGTATTAGTATTGCTTTATAAAGCCTTAGTAAGACCACACTGAGAATACCGCATGCAGTTTGGTCACCACAGTAAAAAAAGATGTTGAGTTTTCTCTTTTTCTCTTTAATATGCTACTAACCTCCTTCCCATAAATAAGTTATTTTTGAAGGTGGAGAAGCTGAAGATTATTTTTGGATAAGTTTTTCTTTATTCTTTTTTGGGGAGACGTTTAAGAGTATAACAGCATAGTTTATGCTTCTTTTCTTCTTGTGCCATATCCATAATCAGACATTGGCGATCATGTTGGTGATCCTATTTTTTATCAACAATCCCATGAAAAAGTGCTGTTGAATTTTGTCCAAACCAGTTCCTTAGATTTTGAAGCCATGGTGTTCTTCTTCTGACTGGACTTCATTTGCCTTCAATCTTTCCCTGGAGGATTAAGTGAAGGATGCCGTAATTTTTTTGGGTCACATCACATGTCCAAAATATTCTAAGTTTCACTTTTTTATGGTTTTGATGATTTCCCTTGACTTTCCCAGGAGGCTTATCATCTCATTTCTGATTTTGTCAACCCAACTTATACATAACAGCCACCTGTAACTCCACATTTCAAATGCTTCTAGTCTCTTCCAGTGGTTTTCTGTCAGAAACCAACCCTCCACTCCATAGTTTACTACATAGTTTATCCTATGTAGTACATACCAGTGGTGAAATTCAATTTTTTTATTGTCAATTCTGTGGCTTAGTGGGTGCAGCAGGGGAAGAATACTGCAAAATCTCCATTCCCATCCTTCTCTGGGGCCAGCCAGAGGTGGTATTTACCAGTTCTCCGAACTACCCAAAATTTCCGCTACTGGTTCTCCAGAACCTGTCAGAACCTGATGAATTTCATCCCTGGTACATACAATATAGTATATGAAGTAAGAGTATATAGAGATATATTGGGAAGATAGAACTAAAGAGTATAACAGAAATATATTGGTAGAGGTCTTTGCACCTGTTTTGTTCCTACACTTTGTTCTTTTGCCACCTGGAAGAAGATTGTGGTCTGAGTGTAAATAATTAATTTAAGCAAAAAACACATATAAATAGAAGGGAAGGGATAAACCTAAGCAAGGTAGTTGTAGCCTTTTGTTGTAGACAGTTCTCCAGTGTGCTGTAATATAAACAAATCAAGTGCATGTGTTTATTCAGTGTGAAAAAGCTCTTCCAGGAAGCCCAGGTGGTTGCCAAATCCATAATTGCACCTTCTTAAATACTTTCATTACTTGGAAACACAATAAGGGAGGCAGAGACACAGACTTTCCATTTGGGTGTCAACAAAACACCTCTGAGAAATTAAGCTTCTATTTTCTCTCAAAAGAATCAGCAAAAATAAAAGAGTATACAGATGGGGTTTCATTTATTTTGTTTTATGTAAACTATTGTTATATGCCGCCTTCTGAGATGAGCCTTCATGAGGCGATTTGCAAGGTCAGGCTTAAAGCAATAAAATATTAAGTTCTATCAGTAGAAATACAATATGAAATTAAAAGGTTTCCAGATTATAACATTGGATAAAATAAATCAAATGGGCTCCTCTCAGTTATTATAGTAATATACTGTATGTCAGTGGTGGGATTCAAAATTTTTACTACCGGTTCTGTGGGCATGACTTGGTGGGCATGGCTTGATGGGCATGACAGGGGAAGGTTACTGCAAAATCCCCATTCCCTCCGGACAAGCTATGACTTGGGAGGCACAGAATAGATGGGGGCAGGGCCAGTCAGAGATGGTATTTACCGGTTCTCCAAACTACTCAAACTTTCGGTTCTCCAGAACTGGTCAGAACCTGCTGAATACCACCCCTGCTTTATGTGTATGGGTGTATGTGTGAGTGTGTGTGTGTGTCAGAAGTGGGTTCCTACCAGTTCGCACCTATTCGGTAGAACCGGTTCATCAAATCTACCGAACTGATTAGAAGAAGTTCCACCAGTGGACCCAGAAAGCAGGCCACATCTACAGAAGAGGTTCCAAATTTTTTTGAAACACACCTCGTGTGTGTGTGTGTGTGTGTGTGTGTGTGTGTGTATGTATATGTATATGTATATGTGTGTGTGTGTGTATACACAAACACACATATGATGGATGCATTTTGATAGGGATTTGTCTGCCAAGTTTCCAGACCAAATTGCCATTTAAAAATAATAATATTGAGCAATATGATTAGAAGACTGTGGAGGAAAAACTTTTTGAGGGTTTCTGGAGTTCAGTGTGCTGGTAGTTTTGGGGAAAAAAAATCAGCTTTTGCAATAATGCTTTTACTTCAGGCAAGAGTTGGAGAAACTGCTTCTGTGTCTAAGACCAAATTCCTTCAAAGGGAATTATGTCAGGAAGAACATATCAGTAATGTGTAGGATTTAAACTAAAAATGGACCAGGCAGAAGACCTCCTCCCTCTTTTCATTTCACTCAGCTCAAAATCAGCTCCAGCATCATTTTTGGCAAGAACATAGAAACAGTTTCTCATTTTCTTCTAGTACATATATTCAGCTTCCCAGTCTAGCTTATAGCCCTGGGATTTCCTGGTAGTTCCCCAGCCAAGAATTAACCAGATCCGACCTGCTTAGCTTTTGGAGATCAGCCAAAGTTGACTAGGAACTATAAGCAGAGACAAAATACTCCTCCCAGAGATCTGAACAAATTAGACTGAGGGCCACATGCTATTATATCTCTGAAATCCCAACAGCTGGCATGGGGAGATAGTAACCCAGTAGCAACAGTGAGCTGCTGAGAATATTTCATTTAGCTACTGAGAACTAATGAGGAGGGATGAAAGCATATGGACAAGTAGCAGCAGGTAAGGTGGTACATTTGAAAGTTAAGAGGATTCTAATTATTGATTGGCAATGAAGCAGGGAAGGAAAAGTTGTCCACCAATCCACTATTGAGACAAAAAAGTGATGATGTCACAGTATCTTACAATCTATTGATCTTACTATATGATAACATTGAATTAAAGAAAGGGTGAAGACCACATCTTTTCTGTGAAAACTACACAAATTTATAGATAGGATGATTCATTCATTCATTCATTCATTCATTCATTGTAAAACGAGTTCTGAAAATTGACTTTAAAAATGTGAGGATTTTAAAATCTTATTTTAAAATCTTACTATTTATTTGAACTTTTGAAGTTTGAGTTTTGGGACCCATATATGTCTATATATCTATATATCTGTATATCTGTATATCTATATATCTATATATCTAGATAGATAGATAGATAGATAGATAGATAGATAGATAGATAGATAGATAGATAGATAGATGATAGATAGATAGATGATAGATAGGTAGATAGAGATAGAGATAGAGATAGAGATAGAGAGATCTAGATAGAGATCTAGATCTAGATTGCCTTTGGAGTCTTACCAATGCCTTGATAGCGATGGGCAACATGCTTACAAGAAATGCTTATAGTTTGCCATATCCGACCGTGTAGCTGTAGGGGAAAGAAAGACATTGCAAAATGAACTTTAAATAGGAAACAGATTTCTGTGCTATCTTTTCCTTTTCTTTCAAACAGGACCCTGCCTCTGTCAGCAAATTTAGAGAGTTCTCCCCCCCCCCACTTCTAGGTCCTTTACTTTTTCCATTACAAAGACATGATTTTATCCTGCTGTGTAATTAATATGCACATACAATGCTGCAAACATTTCTTCCAGACTGCTTATTCTGTAGGCAAATTACAGGAAACCCTAGACAATACACCTGGGATTCCTGCAGTTTGAAATTAGAATATAAACTCTTCTCTTCTTCCCAACTCCTCCTACTTGTCCCCCTTCCTTTCCTGATCACAAACTCTTTTCTCATCATAGTTAACAGCATCAATTAGTTTAGAAAAAATTTACAACTAACTAATGGCATTTTCTCTTCCCCCTTGCTTCCTGATAATGCAACCACTTGATTTTTTAAACTGCCTTGAGGAAGGAACCAAAGCCTAAGAATTCTGTAACTAGCATAAGTTTGCATGATATGATGTTGTTGCTCTAATATTAATCGTAGTTGTTATTTACAACTCTATGAGTTGTACAACTCCTTTATGAATAAGAAAAGGGCGAAGCAAATACTGGCCAGCTTCCTTTCTTTCTCACAGTGGCACAGACCTGGATGGTAGAATGCTTTATTTGCTGTTATCTTCAATCAATCCTGATGGATTATCTGTGAAGGGTAGACAAGGTCTAGTGATGCCACCTCTTAATCTTCAGTGACTCTTCTGGATGTCACCCAACTTCTCTCTTCAGCAGTGTTCTCTGAATGTTGTCCTTGAATTAATAAGCTTTCAGTGTCAAAGCACTGCCCAGCCAATTTAGATTAATCAACATACATTGGTCTTTACTTAAATAAGAAATCTTCAACAGCTACCACTAACTAGGTCCCTCAATGTTGCTTTCACCATTACACTCCTTCCATCAAAGTTTTCCTTCCAGCTCTATTACCCAGAGTTTTTTCAGTTGTTTAAGACTCCATGTCAAATGCTAACTCAATAGTCCTTCTTCTATTCTCTCAAATTCTATTATCACCTAAGAGAAAGAAGATTCCACCCTCTGTATTCTTGGACACACTTAATGTATGAACACCTATGGCAAAAACACATCCTGCCAACATCCCCCCCCCCCCGTGCTTCCATTACATTGCTTCTTCTCATCATCAATATATCAGGAAGACCAATGCAAAGGGCTTATATTGTCCTTGATTGTACCAGTGTTGTAATAGTGTTTTCGTATCATCTCATGGTTAACCTCAAGATTTGTAAAATCAATTAGGACTCCATCATTTGTTACATTGGTGGAAGTCAGGTGAATGGAGTGGCTGGGAATGAAAATGGGGCAATTGAGACAGAATAGAGAGCAGACATGGAGATAGCAAATTTCATGTGAGTGTCTGTCTCTGTGTGTGTCAATGTATTTGTGAATTTGCTACATTGATGCAACTAATGAGATCTTTCCCCACTATGAGTTATTCTGTTTTTTTATTTATCCTCAATTCAGGAATATATATATTACTGAATTGATGATGTGTAAATAGCAGAATAACTCAATAGCGGGGAAAGACCTCATTAGTTGCATCAATGTAGCAATTTCACAAAGAAACACCTTTTTTCTGTGAAAGGTCTGCAGTACTTTGTGTTTTCCCAGGCTAAGTGGCAATAGTACAGTAGCAAGCTAAGTAGTTGCGCTGCATTCATGATTGATTCTAGTTCTTTCTTCTTTAAGGAGGAAGTAGCTAAACCTACCAAAGCTGTACCCAGACAACAAAAACTTTATTTTTATAACCAAGGACGAAAATCAGCAGTAACTAAACATCAACATATGCTTTAAAATCCAGAAAGTGCAGAGGACTAAACTATTATTCCCATTATTGTTACTCTATTACATTTATACTGTATATACTCGAGTATAAGCCTAGTTTTTCAGCCCACTTTTTGGGCTGAAAAAAGCCGCCTCGGCTTATACTCGAGTCAGTGAAAAATTTGCTCGAAATGGAGGAGAAAAAGGGGCGGGGCCATGCCTCTGGGTGACACTCGTGAATGGCCCAGTGCCCCTGTGAGTTTCCCCTCCCTCTGTGTCAGTTTGCCGCGCAGCGCGCACCGCACCATCCCCCCTCCTCACGTTCTAATGTAATGCAGGGCTGTCTTACGATTCCCCTTCCTCCCCCTCCTGCCGCTCTGCAACGATGTCCCACCTCCTCCTTGTTATGGCAAGCAGCCACATAGCGATGTCCCACCTCCTCTGGTACAGTGATCCAATGATAGGAATCACTGTGCCGTGTGTCATAGGAGGTGGGACATCGCTCCCGCGGCTGCACGGGACATCATCATCACAGCGGGACATCAGCATCATGAGGTGAGTGAAGTATTTCATTGAATACACCGCTAGTTTACTGTTTTTCTTTGAAATAAATATTCAAAAACATTATTGGTATCTATTTTTATTTTTGAAATTTACCGGTAGCTGCTGCATTTCCCACCCTAGGCTTATACTCGAGTCAATAACTTTTCCAGTTTTTTGTGGTAAAATTAGGTGCCTCGGCTTATATTCGGGTCGGCCTATACTCGAGTATATACGGTAACTTCCTTCCCTAGAAATCCAGATTGTTGTATACCATGGGACTCCCATCATTTTATTTCCACAAAAATAACCTATACAATTACTTTAAACTAAGTGTGTTGTTGTTGGTTTGTGTTTTCCCTCTGACTCTGAAATGGAAAAGTCCTTATATCCACCCTATTCCCAATGTGCATGCTCACCCTGTGAAATCATAACTGTATTAGACAACTGAATAGTTGACAAATTCTAATGTTAATGCATGGGTGTCCAATAACTCTATATTGGTGTTATGCTTAAATGGGTAAATACAATAGGTGATGGAAATACTAATTCTTCAGTGCCCCTGTTCTTCCTACTTTACCCCAGAATGTCTGGGCTTCATCCAGAATTCATTCACACATGAGCATTTGTGCTGTTGGGAGCCTTATTTATCAAGGTTTTGCTGTCACAGAAGCTTCTACTAGTCTTCGATAGAAAGTGAACAGAAGCAGGACTTTTGGGAAGAGCAGAGCTAGTGCACATAGTGGAAGGATGGGGGAAAACTTGTACACACTTTTACTATATGTAGCTATTGTCTCTTCAGGAAAAAAATGCTTTCATAGCCTAACAAGAATCAGTACTGAATAAAAATTCTATGTTCAGAGTTAAAATTCCTCTGAAAATCACTTTTTGTGAAGTAGTTAAATAGGAAGATCCTCTGTCTTCATCCTTGCTTACAGTTTTCCCTTAGGAAGCAGGATACGGGCTCTAGTATACTTGTTCCTGCTCTACAGGCTGCAGAAGTCTAACTTCTGTAATTGTTTATGTGCTTAGTGCAGAAGAAATGGGAGGGGGCGGAAACCCAAAACTGTTTGCATTATGTCTTTTTCTTTAGCAAATATTGCAGCTGGCAAGAAGGGCACCACTGTTTTAGGAGATGCTATCTTCATAGCGCTCTCAGCTCAAGAGCAGGCTGTTGACAGCTGTGTGGCGAACAGCTTCACAAGAGCATTCTGCCAAGAATAATCACATCCCCAGAGGTGAGAGAGGTAATTCATGCTCTAGGAAGGTTTTTCTTGTCCTTTATTTGTTCTCTTAAACTGGGGCCAGTAGTGGCTTATTTCAAAGTATCGGAAATGAGCAAATGCAGTAAGGAACAGGAACAGTCATTTTCATCAGTAAAAAAACAGTACTTAGAAACAAAAGGTGGCCCAAAGAAGAAGAAGAAGAAAGAAAGAAACTTCTACCAAAGGAAACTCTAACGTAGTCTTTTTTTTTTTTTACATTGTATATGAAACTGGTGGTTATAGGAAATAGTGCCTCGGATATTGTCAGAACTCACATTTCTGGGCATGTGAAAAAATTCACTTCAGGGTCACTTTATTCACTTCAAATATATTGCAATAATTGTTCCTCCATCAAGTCTTTCTTGGCTTATTTCTTGAAGCAAGATGGAGATTTATTTTGTTTTATTTAAAACGGTAATGCTATATTACTATAAGACCTATGAAGCAATAAAAAGCTAATGACCAAACAAATCCCAATAATCTGAAATATCCCTGTAGCTGGGGCTAAAAATCCAAAGAATGCTATAAGGTTTATTTATAAAGAGCTAAATTATATAGTGTTTCAGGGATTTCCAAAAACCATGTAGTGATATACCTTGATAGACTCATGGCCTAAAACTATATCATGTACAGTTGGCTTATTTAACAAAGGCCATCCAGCAGCCAGTCCCAACAGAACTGTGAAGACTTCATTTTCCCTTGGAAGCATCTCTGAACAGACAGCCAAGGATGTACAAAGATCTTAAGAACAATAGTCCTCAGAATGAACAATTTTTAAATTACATAGTGGAATAGCTTAGTTTCTTTCTCTAGCTTTATCAATAAAGTAACTCTAAGTTACCATAAATATGCATGGATTTATGTATATAATTGCTCAGAGGAGATCTGCAAGGTTCAAGTTGTGAATGCCCCAACACTGGAAATCTTTAAGAAGATGTTGGATAGCCATTTGTATAGGGTTTCCTGCCTAGGCAAGGGGTTGGACTAAAAGACCTCCAAGGTCCCTTCCAACTCTGCTATTGTATTAAAATCTTTTGAGTCAACTACTCATTCCAGCAAGATGTCCAACTGAACAGGGAAATTCATACCAGAACTCAGATATCTATTAAGAAGTCATCATCCTCTGGAGGCAATTCATCAAATTGGTACCCTTCTCCTGCCAAAGTTGTAGCCTAGAATCTGACTAAAGGTCAGCCTATTTTGATATAAATCTCTCCAATCCTTCAGATTAGCAAGAAAAGTGTGATGACTACAGTGAAGTGCAGAAAAAAATATATGCTATGTGGCCTGATGCTTCATAACCAGATTCTGGGAAATCTTTTAGAGAAAGTGGAGAGAGAAACCTTGTTGATCATTCTACTATTAGACTTTAACAACCAAGCAGGAGATGGTAAGTAATCATTTCCATCTTTGTTGAACTGCGACATCAGTGAACTCCTATCAGCTTGGATGACTGTTTGTTTGGTGACAACAAAGTCTAACTTAGAAAGAAATGTGACTACTCACTCAACTTCATATGTCAAATCCTTCATAGGCACATAGTGCCCAAAGAGGATTCTAGTCTTTCTCAAAATGTGCCACTATTTTGGACGCCTATCTGGTTTGTATCCAAAGCATATCCTTCACACATTCCTGAAGAGAGAGCATTTGAATGTAAAACCAGGAACTGTAGTACCTACAATATGTTGCCTTGCCAAGTATCTGCAATATAAACCCATCTTGGTCCTCATATACCTGTACGTTACAATTGTTTGTTTGTTTAATTAATTAATTTATATGCCACTCATCTCATTACCCAAAACAACTCTAAGCTGGAGCATCTTAAAAATCCCTCTTCTAACACTCCAAAGAAACCTCAGACAGAATGGATTCCTTATTCCATTATTTAAACATTACATTTCAATTCTAAAGAACCACTCCTTGAAATATGGGATAGGTAGCAATAAAAGACTCTAGGATCTTAATTCTCAAAATTATCTGTTTACTATGAAAGAGGAGGTGCTGGACTACAGCTGGTACTAATGAAAATGGATGAATGTAGTGACTAGGCAACATCCTGGTTTCCATTGTCATTTCTGCCCTCAATTTATTACTATGTGCCTTTATGCAAGCTATTTATTTTTAGCCTCAATCTCCACATCTGAAATTCAGGGCATAACAATGCTGACTACTTACTTGACTGGTTTGTTGTAAGGATTACAACTACACAATGTACATCCTTACAGTACATACAGGTATGTCTACCATACTATTCTCTTTTGTAATAAGTAGTGTTTTGCAAACAGTAGGAAAGAAGTAAAAAAATAGAAAGCTATAGAAATTAAAGGCATGAGAGCTTTTCTTTTACAGTAACTATAGCAAAATGTAGGTTCCACCAACACTGGTCACTATACCTCTTTATACTTTTCTACTCTTGAGAGCTACCCTTGCTTTCATTTCCTCCACAGATCAATTAATGTACTGCCTTTTGTTCTTTAAACTTTTCTCCCGCCTTTCTCTGAAGAGGTCCTCCATCTTCTTGGCATTTTCCTTCCATTCAACTCTATTCACTCTTCTTTTGTATACATATTTTGCAGTTCAGTCCTCATTTTCCTTTCTTTCTCCTGACCAAACCACCCCACAGTACTTCTTTTCTAATCTGTTCTTGTATTGGCATAAAGGATTCTACTTAGTAAACCCTTAGACATTCATCTGTACGAGGACATTAGAACTTACCCTTCAACTATGCTACAATGAAAGAAGGCAGTCAGGGGAGTGGGGGAAGGAATCCATGAAGCTGCCCAACAGTGATCCTCACAATACCTGTAATGTTATGAAGTCACCCTAGAGAAATAAAATGTCAAAGCTGTAAAAATAAAAATGAATACAATAAAGCCAGCTCCAATAGTGACTGCATATTAACAGCTTTTATGTTTTACATTGAATAGAAAATGTTCTGTTTTCTTCCACTTGACCTTCACCTCTTTGCAAGTCTCCCTGCCCAAATCACTAAGGGTGATAAGGGTCTGCTATTTCTCAACATCCCCGAGAGAAGAGGTCTTGAATAATTATTTGCTCTTAAAGTGATTTTTTAACATGTTTTCAAATGGAAAAAGGCTGAGAGGACTCTCATTTAAAACCCATATACAAACACACATACCAAGGAATAATAGTCATTAACATATATGTTTCTTAATTTACTTGCAACAAACTATTAAGTTCAGTTCTAAAAGGTGCAAATTTTATGATGTCTCTATGCTCACGCACAAACACATGCCTAAGATCCAAAGTGCTGTTTGGAATTCCTCTGATGTTTTACCTAAAAAGATTCCAATTTTGCTTCAAGTACTATTTCAGTTCCTAATTTTGAATTGAAGACATACCTTTGGCTGAAGTATAATTTAGTGTATATGACTGAGAATTGCTTTTTAAAAGTTATTTATTAAACTATGTAAACTCTGCCAACCTAGCAGTTTGAAAGCATGTAAAAAATTCAAGTAGAAAAATAAGAACCACCTTTTGTGGGAAGGTAACAATGTTCCATGCACCTTTGACGTTTATTCATGCCGGCCACATGACCACAGAGACATCTTCGGACATTGCTGGCTCTTTGGCTTTGGAGTGTAGATGAGCACCACCCCCTAGCACATAAGTGCAAGGGGAACTTTTATCTTTACCTTATTAAACTTTTAAAGCATTACAATGAATGCTTTTTTTAAAAAAATATACTAGTTTCTAATATTTCTGTTGCATAAATACATTAAATAAGTACATTATAGTTTAAATAAGAAGCCAATCATTATATGAAACACACACACACAAACATGCATACAGTATAAGTGCATGCATACAATATATACATATGAGACCCAGCGATCAAAGTGCTGCATTAAGACTGTAGAACTCAAGTACTAGTCTTCTCATAGCCATAGATGATAGTTGTATGACCCACGGTCAATCACTCTTTTAAGATTGTGTAATAAATGAGCTAAAATATGAGAATAGACACAACCTGGGATAACTCATTATTAGTGCTGGATAGGTAAATCCACCCATTTGTGTGTATATGTGCATAGTGTATAACTAAATCTAAAGTTAGGCATATTTTTCTCTTTCTGACATCTCCTTTTTCTTCTATTTTTCTCTTTTCCTTGATCTAAAAGCCAACAGTCTCACAAAGCCCCTTAATGACTCAAGAGACTTCCAAATGTTGTTACCAGATTGAAAATGTTAAAGGTAACAAAAGGAACTTAAGTCCATACAATAGGATCTCTGGAATTGTCTAAAAGCCTACCTCTAGCCTTAGCAGAGTTTCTGCAGAGCCCTCTGTAACTTTAAATAAAAAAGGAAAGAAGGGAGAAGAAATTGGCTATAGGCTCCACTGGTAGCCATAAGTTCTGTTGTGTATTTAGAATTACTGCCAGTAGCAAGAATGGCAGTAACAGCACAAGACATTCTTAGATGGCTAATTTCCCACTAGCTGTTATCTGTTTGTAATGCAAAACATGCTCCATTTTGCTGGATATATTTTCAGAGGTTCTCATTGGGTTCTTTTGTGCCCAATGACACTACTTCCCTAAGGCTCAGACATTTTTCATAACAGTACCAAAATTAAACCAAGGGGAAAACAAAGAAAAGAAAGAAAATGAAAAGCAAATATTTCTACTTCTTTTCTCCCACACAATTGACTTATTTTATTTAAATTACTCTTTCATCATCCTATTTTTTTCCCTTTTCTTTTTGAATGCCAGAGGCACTGGCAAGGAGGATGGCACCTTTGGTGGGTGAAGTGAAGTAGACACAAGTGGGTATTCCCAACCTCACACAGCTCTAATTAAGAATAATTCTCAGTAATGGACTTTGGCTGCAGGCTAAATAAATACTGTTCCTGAATATTTTCATCTTAAATCTCACATAAATGTGCTAATTGAAAGTCTCACATCTTCTTCCAAATTGAATCCAACTCCATGTTCTTTGAATTATTTCTTTTCATGTCTATTGTTCAAGCAGCTTTGACTAATTCCACTGTAGTTAAAGATCTCTCACCATGAGCTTATGCTTCCATTTCTGCCCCTCTAAGGAGATGTATTCTTAACCAGCCTAAAGCTGAAAACTGACACACAATCTTGATTTTTGTACCTCATATGGAGCTGAGTTGTTTAAAAATAAACAGACTTAATAATATCCAAATCCTTCTCCTGATGAATATTTAAATACAACCAATTCTACCCAATAAAAATCTAGAATCTTAAGATTTAAAATAACTGGTAGCAGTGGGATATTGCCACCTGATGTCATAATAAAGTAGTATGCATACTAAGCAAATCTATTTGGGGAGGATATAAATAGGGCACCACAATTAAGACATCCATGCCACTTGTAACTGTCCAGCAAAATTCACTTGCTAGAAGTCATCCAGAAGAGGGTTTTTGAAGGTGACCTAATAATTTACTCAAGTGTGTGTAAAGAGACATCCCTTACAGATATCAATCCCTTTTGAGTTTTAAAAAGCACTAAGACTTTTGCACTTGGTCTAGAACAGTACCATTGCACTGATAAAGTGATATCATTATGTGGTCCCATTATTAGCAGCTCTGTTCTGACTAATTGAACTTTCCTAACAAAGATCAAAGGGATGTTCCAGTACAACATGTTAAAACAGTAGCATTACTGAGCCTGATTTTGGATGAAATCAGTATCATGTAAGTAGAGATTTATATTTGTGCCAGACATTTCTCTCTTTTTCTTTTTGCAGGTTCCCATCTGCTCAGGTTCCCAAATTTTCTAGAACACAACATGACAACTGATCAAGGGAGATTTATCTTTTTTGCCTTGTCCTGTTTCAGGAGACAATTCTGCAGATGAAGGGGTCTGGATTCCACCTTTTGAAAATGAACGGGTTGGTACTGAATCACGGCATGATTTTGATTCCCATCACAAGGCAGTGCTGGGTTGCCTTTCATTTCCCATGATGATTACAATGTGACATAATTATGTAAAAATATATTGTGTGGTTTAGTTAGCAGTTGCTCAGAAAATTAATGAAGTATGAAGGTGAAATGGTTGCTTTGTAGCATCAGTTCATGACAAGATTGCAACTGTTGCTGTTTCCTCAAAAGGAATGACACACTTGACTAAGATGGAGATGACTGTTCTGTCCCTGGTCGAAGGGGGAAGGGGGAGTAAAGGAAGCATGTGAGTATAGCTCTATCCCATAATTTAAATCAAACACTTTACTTTTTTCCAATCTATCTTTTTCTTTTTCCCTGCTCCCCTCGAGCCTTTAACTTGCTTTGGTTCTGTTGTGCTCCCACAGCAGATGGACTCCCTAGATGTTTTGCTGTTAACATAGAAACTTTGGGGAATGGGGAATAACAAATAGATAGAAAAGCCTATTAAATAGCCTCCTGAGTAGCCTGGACAAAGATTCATTTCATCTCTCTCTCTCTCTCTCTCTCTCTCTCTCTCTGTGTGTGTGTGTGTGTGTGTGTGTGTGTGTGTGTGTGTGTATGCATACATATAAATATTCACACAAAGCCATGAATTATTGTTGCCTAACTAAGGCTACATTAGCAAAACGAATTCCTGCAGAGTTTAAACAGATTCATAGAGGGGGGAAATGAATTAAAAATACTTTTGCTGTTGAAAAAGGCAACAAAAAGCTTTAGTTTACATGAAAGATGAGATTGCAAATCCAGAATTTATTTTATCTTGCAGCTCATTTTATTTTTGGTTTGAAAACATCATTTTATTGAACTCCCCTTTCCTGGCAATATTTAAAGGAAGGCTGGATGATTGTCTCTTGAGGACTTTACAGTGGTGGATTCCTTCACTGGCCAGAAAGATGAAGTAGAGGATATCTAACTTAACACCTATATGTTCAATAATTCTGTCCAACATATGTTAGGTTAAACTGAAGATTTGAAATTGATGTTTGTATCACTATTTGTAAAAAAAAAAAACAAAGTGAAGCAAAATTATGAACTCAGTTTCATCAGGCAATAAACCTTACACAGTAGAGTTTTGGTATGAAAGCTTTATGATTTTAGATTGCAAGTGAGGGAAGCCAACTATTTCCACCTCTTGCTCCTAGCTAATCAATTTAAGCATTTTTGGAACAATACCCATTAGCAATCATTGAAAATGGAAATCAGCACCCTTTAGTCAATTAACAAAAGATACACCAGATTGAGTGAGTTAATCACACAACATCAAAAAACAGATTAAAATACAACCTAGTAAAAACACCCAGCTAAAATAAATTGAAATAATTCATGATAGTGCCCCTTTACAAAGTTTTGTTTGTATATTGATAGTATTACCAAATATTGGATGGATGGATGGATGGATGGATGGATGGATGGATGGATGGATAGTCATGAACTGGGAAGTAACCTGCACTGGATCAGCATGTACTACAGATTATGATATGTAACTTTCAGTAAAAGTGCCCTTCATACTACAGTGAAATGATTTGGGTTGGTAGTAACAACAATATCACACCTTCTTCCACTACTTAATATTTAGTTTAGGTATTGGTATTTTGTATTCAGTTGTAAAAGAGGGTGAGATGGTTAAAGAGGTTGAGTTTGTCAGATAGAAATCTGACAGCCCAGGTTCGAGACCTGAGTGCTGACCAATGGGCTGAGCTCCTGTTCCTGCCCCAGCTCCTGCTTACTGAGCAGATTGAAAGCATGCAACTATGAGTAGATTAATAGGTACTACTATGGTGGCAAGATAACAGTGTTCTGTGCACCTTTGGCATATAGCTATGCTGGCCACATAACCACAGAAAATGTCAATGCTGACTCCCTTGGCCAAGAAACGGAGATGAGAACCACACCCTAGTGCTGGATGTGAGTGGACAGGGAAACCTTTAATATTCAGTTTCAGGACTTTGAAATAAATCATAGCTTCTAGAAAATCTGAGAGGGAAAATATATATTTATTTTAGTGGGATTCCATCCTTTTTTTTTTCCACTACAGTGTTCAAAAACAGTCAGTAACAAATGAAAGTGCTTTTGCTGATTTTTCTTTAAGTTAGTAAATGGAATGATCTGGCAAAAAAATCCAAATGTTTCACAATGTAGGAGTCAATTGTTTTTGCTTCTCAACTTACTTTTGTGCATTTTTGCAATCCAAAGAAACATTGGAAACCAAGTCTCAGGTAGAAGAATGATTTCCCTGATTTTCTAGTATCAAAAAGGCTTGACCTAAAAATCCTCTAAAGTCTTAGATAAGCCCCAGATTTGTAAGGTTTTACCACCTTATTTCTCTGTTTGTGGTTATGTGCCTTTAAAAAAACCACCTGAAGCATGGGGAGACATGAAATTCCCTAACTTTCTAGAAATTTCATTCATCTTACTGAAACCAGCTTGGCTTCCTTCAAAATTCTGCATGTATTGAAGGGGAGGAAATTGTGTAACGTTTTATTTACCATTTCAATTCAGTTTGGGATTTCCAAATGAAATACAGATTGAAATGCTCCAAACTTTATTTTTTTTCTTTTTCTCCCATTGAAGGGTTCACAGCTGACAGTCCGCAGTTCCCAGAGATACCTATGATCACACTGCAGATATTTGGTGATACTATTGCCAAATCTGGAGGTGTGTTTTCCCACCATATCGAAACAAGAAAAACACAAAGCTTGTAGAAAAAATTCAGGAGTAAGTCCCCATATCTTATTTTAAAACATTTTAAAAACCAAAACCATTAAAAATATTAACAAGCTCTTTAATCAGCTGTTCCATACATGTCTTTCTCAGCTCTGGTATATTTATCCTTTTGCAATAGTAGTGAATATCTCTAGCTCTGGTGTAGGACGAGGGTGAAGGTTTGTCCCCAAGCTTGTGGGAACTTGGTTTCCAAATGTTTCTTTACCAGGCTAGGTAGCATCTTCAGTGGAGTTTAGGGGATGTCATTGTTGGTGTTCTTCTATTTATAAGGCCTTCAGGTATGAGTGTGTCAGGTGAGCCCTTATAAGCAGAAGAACACAAACAATGACATCCCCTAAACTCCACTGGAGAAATTACCTAGCCTGGTAATGAAACATTCAGAAACTAACCCACAAGCTCAGAGAGCAAACCTTCATCCTCATATCTACCACTCTACAAATGTCATTTCATAGATTCCCTGGTGATGGGAAAGATAGAAATAACCCATCAATTGTTAAAGTCTCTATTTGAACATCCTGGATTTATTTGTGTGATATTTGGCAAAACCCACCCAAACATTAGAGAATCCTTTAATTGACCTAAACATAGTACACAAAATTGTCTGCTACAATGTCCTGTCAACAACTACTTCAGCTTCAACCACAATAATACATGGGCAAATAATCGATACAAACCCAAGGTAAACTGCTCCAAACTTAATTGCAGAAAATACGACTTCAGCAACAGAATAGTCAATGCTCTATCTGACTCTGTTGTTACATCCTCAAAACCTCACAGCTTCAACCATTCCTTAAACTGTCTATTGTGGACCTCACCACATTCCTAAAGGTCCATAAAGGGGAAGTGCATAAGCACACCAGCATGCCTACCATCAATGTTCCCTCTAATTTTTTTTTCAGTGTGCCTGGAAAAGTGTAGTGTCTGAGCGACACATTTTCATATCTGAGCAATGAGCACCTGAATTTTTTTCACAGATGTCACCCAAGACAACAACGAAATCAGAGTTATTTGAAACTCAAAGTTATATTTATTCAAGGTACCCGCTTAATTAAAAGTGTATATTTTTTTTTACTCCCAGCCACCTTATGAAAGACAGCTACCTATTTTGAAATGCAATGTACAAATTCAGTAAATAAAATAAATTCTGCATCAATTTTTATATACTATTACAAGACCACAACCTAGAACTGCTGTTGCAGTCTTACTGCTTCCAAAGCCATGTGTACACATACCTGTCACAGAATCTGTTAAATGCAGATAAAGAAAGAAAAGGGGGGATGACAAATAAAATCCAAAATACCCCAAGGTACTGAGAAAAATTGATTTGCATTTAGGTTTTGTAAAGATGCACCTTCTAATTGTGACATATGACTGTTCAATAGCTACCGCACAAATGAAATACACACACAATATTGCACAAAATTTCATTCCACTGAGCAGTATTTCAAATGCCAGTTACATATCCTATGCATACTAGCATCTATGATTTATTCTGTACTCATATTAGACAAAAGTTATGAAAACTGCTGGGTTTGTTATACCTTCACTGATACCCAAAAGTTAGTAAACCTTTGCAACTGGCTAACACAGCCATTGCAGGGCCCAGTGTAATTTATACTGTTCTTTTCATAAAACATGTAGAATTCCTTTACTCTGCCACATAACTGCATAGTGTCTCTGCACGTTAAAATTTCCATCCAGTTGCCACATTGGCATGTTATTGGTTTTCTGTGTCCAAGACCGTAGCTATCATCCTTTATGTGGACTGCAAGGGAATCAAATTGTTTCCAGTATGATAAGAGAGACTCCTGTAGAGACTCTACTAAAATGAAAACTGAAGAATTCTCACCCACATTGGATCCAGGGTGCTGCCTTCCAGTTGACTTTATCCCTCTTCACAATTCCTTTAATTTTCCACTTATAAACCTAACTGGCATCCCTCCCTCAACGCATAACTGTTCAGTGCACCAAGTTCCTTCAGAAAGATGCTCTACTTTCCCTACAGGGAATACTGCAAGGAATGGAGCAAAAGAAAAAGCTTTAGCTAAGTTTGAAGTTCAGCTTGGAAAGGAGGGGGAAGGGGTGAAGATTATTTCGCTTCTAGATACTGAATTCCTAGAGTGAAAAGGAAAAGGCAGGTGCAATATTCTGTCTGTTCCCCTCTTCATAGATTTTTTTCTTTTGGAGGAATGGAATGAGAGAGCAGAAGCCCCCTCCTATAGATACAGGACAGTAGCAAGTGGAAGATGATGTTGAACATCTGAATCCTGCAAAAAAAATATATATCCTAAGAATGGGTACAGGGAGGCTGAATGCAAAATACTGTAAAGACAGCAACTACTCAAATGAACTCTTGCAACTGCAGTTTTCTAAGAGGGAATTGGCTTTTTACACTACCAGCAAAACTACGCAGGTCCCCAATCTGAAAGACTCCCTGTTCCTTCTACCGTCCTCCCTTTCCCAAGATTTAATAATCCCCACATAAAATCAGCCCAAAGCTCCAACTTAACAACACTTGCCTCTCCTTTGAAAGGCAGACAGAGGAGTTTATTCTCTCCGGATCTTCTGTACATCACGCTGTGCCTGTGACATTAAAAATAACTGTGCGGCAGTTGGAAAATGCTGCACGGCGTTTTCTTGTCATGTTCGCGGCCGCGCAGCCACGCAGCTTAGAGGGGTCATTGCCTACCATCCCTGTCCAACTGTCCCCATTTATATGTATTTGTTTCCTTTGTTCATGTTCATGTTCATATTTATACCTGCTATCCTGTACATGTTTGACACACTAATAAATAAATAATAAATAAATAAATAAATAAAACTTCTCCAAAGAGCAAATAGCTCATTTAGTAAATGGGAAGATACCCTAAGGATCAAGATACGGAACTGAAACTGCTATGTTACTCAGAGATGAAACAAACAGATTATTGTCCCAAACTTATGGTCATGTCTAATGACTTATTGCCATTAATATTCTTTCCATTTGTATTCCCAAATTCAAGGTAGCATATGAAATTCACGCATCCTTTCCCCATTTTACTTCACAAAAATATCCTCTGAATTCTGGTCATGGAGAGATAATAGTTGCCGTAATGCCCTCCTCCCCCTCTCCCACCTCCGTGACTTTCATAGTTGAGAAGAGCTTTGAGTCTCTTCTGAATAATAGTGTGGCATTAGATGTAACACCATCAAATATTGACTTCAATCTATCCCAGGTCCTTGGAAAGGAGTTGATAGATACAGTAGTAATAATATTATTAATTAATAAATGGAGAGCTGGTTTGGTCTAATGGTTAAGGCACCAGGCTAGAAAGTGGGAGACCATGAGTTCAGGTCCCACCTTAGCCATGAAACCCAGTTGGAAACTTGGGCCAGTCATTGTCTCTCAACCGAAACCAGTTTATAGGGTTGCTGTTGTGGAAAAAATAGGAGGAAGATGTGTTGGATACGTTCACCACTTGAATTATTTCTAAAAATGTTAAAGGCATTTATTTACAATATTTTAAAAAATATTAAAGGCATTTATTATACATACATAAATACATAAATACATACATACATACATACATACATACATACATGCATACATGCATGCATACATTCATACACACACACATACATAAACCAATCTATTAAGCAACATTGGTTTGACTGATAGTAAAGTCAGAAAAAGGGCAAGATAACCAGATAGATATTTCCGTTTGGTCTGTGATTTTCCAAATTAAGCAGCAAGAATTCATGGAGTCTTATTTCTGTTCATTTAATGTCAGCAGGGACCTTTGGTGGGAAGGTAACTGTTCCATGCGCCTTCGGCATTTAATCATGCTGGCCATATGACCATGGAGATGTCTTCGGACAGCACTGACTCTTTGGCTTTGAAAGGGAGATGATCACAGCCCTCTAGAGTCAGGAATGACTAGCACATATGTGCGAGGGGAACCTTTACCTTTTAATGTAAGCAGACTACATTATTACTATTTTTGGAAGTTTAAGTCTACTTATCATAAGGATGGCCAGGTTAGGATATGGTGTAACTGCTTCAGATTTCTGCTGAATCTGTGAAGGTCAACAATGGAAGGGACAGAACAAAGAAATATAGGGACATTTGGGGTGAGATCACCTCTACTTACAACAGGGTTTTAACACACTGGTTTATGGACTTCTGTTTCAAAAGCCTTGTTGGAAATTCCATGTTGCTTTGCTTTGTTTTCTACATTTGACTTCCTCTGTGAAAAATCAAATGTACCTCAACTGAAATGCATTTTGGTGCCGTGTCCTGCAGTTCACATGTTCTATAAAATGCCACAGCCATATTCAATCTGGAATGACCTCTTTCTTACTTTTCAGACATCTAAATGCATTCCTGCTTAAAAGTAAAATACTTCAGTTTCTTTCCAGAATCAGAGAAATAATAGGGCACTGTAGTGAGGTTGAAGTCTTTTATCTTCCTGCAGATTCAACCACAGTATTGATTCCTTATTGACCTAAACTCTAAGTATGGTTGTGGGTTCCCCCTCCCTCCCCTCACCCTTTACACAGTCTAAGGGATGGTTGAAACAGCTATTCTTTTAATATTGATTTCTGTGAAGGGAAAAAAAAGATACAGAATACCTTTGTGCCTGTAGTTGCTCTTAGCTGAAGAAAATACCTGGTTATGCATTTTATAGCATTATATCAAAAGTCTTAATTGGCAGCTTTCTCTCTTTGTCTGTCTGTCTGTCTGTCTCTGTCCATCTTTCTCTCTTTTAAAGCTTAGAAATAGGCTTGCTCAAAATGTGTTATTGGTGTTAATGATATTTTTGAAGTGAAGCAAATTCATCAGCCTTTTTGAAGACTGCAAAACTCAAAGATTAGATAGCCCTTCGTGGGCTTGCTGTGACAGTTTCTCAAATGTGGTCTTCTGATCCTTTGAAATCGTAGTAACAACAACAACAGCAACTGATGAGAAAATGGACCCCCCTTTGATTTAATGTTGAGAAGCTCCCTTAGAATCCAAACTTTTGAATCGGGCTGGAATTTAGTAAATAATAAATGGTATGATCTGTTTGATATTCATATTTCTACTTCTGTATGTCACAACAGAAGTAGAGATTCTAATAATCAGAGATTATATTGAATCATGTACAGATTGGCCATGGTCATATCTGTTATATGCACAAATTGATGCAGAACCATAATTAGAGATAGCAACTGTGAAGGAGCAGGTGGCAAAACCAAAAATAAGTAAAAAGGTTAAAGAAGAACAATGTTTGCACAGATGAAAATTTAGATACTCATCTCTGTTTGATTGTTTGATTATAACAAAATACAGATAAAGAGAAAATAACTAATAATTTACTGTAAATATTATTTTAGTTAAAACAGTCATGCCATTGATTTATAGATCTCATAAATAGGAAGCCAAACATTTTTTCTATAGATTGGAGGATTTCAAGTTGCAATAATGTCTTAATTATGTGTGAGAGAGAGTCTGCATGTGCACACATGCCTTAAAATCAGTTTTTGACTTTTGACTCTTGCCTAGACAATTTCTTGACAATGCTTTTCAGAAATAGTTTGCCATTGCCTGCTTCCCAGGGCTGAGGGTGTGTGACTGGCCCAAGGTCACCCAGCTGGCTTTGTGCTGGAGGGGGATCATGACTAGTTTCTAGACGGAATTATTTATTTATTTTCTATAGCCTTAAACACTACACCATACTGGCTCTCAATTTATTAATTGATAATACTGTTGTTACTGTACCTGTTTAATCCTTCTCAACGACTTGGGCTAGGAAGATTTTTTTTTTTTATGGGGTTAAAGGTATCATCTCAGGATGTAAGCTGTTCCAAATACAGCTGCCTTTTACAATTGATTGATGGTATTACCAATGCCAATAGTGTTCAAGTGGTGCTCCAGTTGTTTTCAAACTGCAGCCAAGGCACCTGTTACTATTGATACTATCTTTACTTTCTTTCTGCCACAGTCATTCTATTTCTACTTGCAGGTCTTTGTATTTTGTTAGTCTCTTTAGTTTTTTTTTCTTCTCTTCTGCTGTCTCCAGGGACTGCCATGTCTACTATCCAGACTTTTTTGTCATTTTTTGTCAACAATGGTTAAGTCTAAGGTGTTCTGTGGCAGGCACTCATAGGTTTGCATTCTAAAGTTCCAGAGCCTTTAGCTCAGGGGTAGGGAACTATGGCTCTTTTATGACCTGTTGAATTCAACTCCCAGAATTCCTGACTGATTCAGGAATTCTGGGAGTTGGAGTTCACAAGTCATAAAAGGGTCATAGTTTCCCACCTCTGCGTTAGCTTCATTTTCTATTACTTTTTGTATTTTGTGGACAAGCAGCATTTCTTGCAGATCTCCCAAAGCACTAATTTGCTAATTTGTCATGCTGTTGTTTGCAATCAGTTTGTGTGAGCTTCTTGCAGCAGCCAACTAGATGTCCCACTGCTTCTTCAACTTCTTTGTAAAAGTGACATTTCCTGTCTATTGGTGTCTTCTCAGTTTTGGGTTTGTATGCATTTGTTCTTATGGCTTGGTCTTCTGCAGCCAGAATCTCTCTTTATTTTTTACTTTTCTGTTGTGAGCCAGGTCTTGTTATCTGCTTGGCTTACTAGTTTTTTGTTTGTTTGTTTGTTTGTTTGCAATGGCCATGTAATACTTTGCCTTGTCATGTTTCTTTTCTATTCTTCATTTAGTCTTTCTTGTAGGCCAGTTTAGTCTCTTCAGTATTCAGTAAGCTTTCATGGTGCGTCTTCTTCACTAATCTTCAGCTTTTCTTCCAATGCCCTTTTTTCTTCTTTAATTGTGTGGTCTACTCTCAACAGTCCATGGCTACCCATTTTCCTTGATAAGTAGAATCTGTCAATATCATGTTGTGGTTGAAGAGCATGATCCATTGTCATTATTTTTCTAGTCTTCCTTTCCAGGATTTTTTGTTCTCCTTGAGTCCAGTTCACCATTCCTGCTGTATATCTAATGATTTGGATTCCTCAAATATTGCCGTAATTGCCTTGATGGAATTTCTTTCACTGAACAGAGTGAATGGTATTCCTTCCACTGACTTTAAGATCTTCTTCATTCTCATAATATAGTCTAACTTCTTCCTGACTTCAGTGTGCTTGATGTTGTCAACTTGAAGGATGCCCAGATACACCTAGTGATCATCTTCATCCAGACTCATGATATTATTTCCATGTGATATCTTAATTTCTTCAGTTTTCACTCATTTCCCCCTATTGGGTGGCACATTTGTCAGGCCATTATTATTGGTACACAAAAAAAATCACAGCTATCAGTTGTAGATGGGATTGGTTTTCATAACCACCAAGTTCTTCCCAAGACCCTAGGATGTCATAATATATTGGCATAATATATACGATCCAAGCAAGGTGGTCTTAGTAATTGGCAAATGGTAATTTTGTGTATGTACAGGTTTCTTCAGAACCTTCCAGGACTTTTTGGCAGGGCTTATAGGACCACAATTGCTGTTTTATACAATAATCTTTCAGTTCCATTTTAACATCTGGAGACTTTATAATCTTCTCTATTTTTATTTATTTTTTTGTCATCCAGTGGATCATCTCCTGATATTGCTATATCAATAATGGCTTTGCTTGGTTTGTTTTTACATGAAAGTTGATTTTTTTTAATATCCAGGTTTTTTTTTAATAGCCCAGATTCTGCCTTGATGTCAGGATTCAGTGTAAAAATTGTGCTAGAATCCTGGTAATAAGCTGCACAACATTTTGACTGTGCAACATTGGTGGATTAGCAAACTGTTTAGCAGTCATTTTTGTTTGATCATTTGCATAAATGCCTTGCAGGGATTCACTCTAGCCTTTTAATTATGTTTCCACACATAAAATAAAGCTGTGTCCCAAACTCATGTTCTCCCTACAAGAATAAATGAAAGAAGTTGAAGGGAAAGGTGTGATGTCTATAAATGTGTACAATTTACTGAAATATAAATGGAGCATTATAGTAAGAAGTCTAAAGAAAATGAAGTATCTTTAAGGGTACTCCAAATATATTTCACTTGGTTTGTGTATGTTATGTGATAACTCATTTCAGATTTTGTTGGCCATGTTGCATATAATAATTAAAATGTGTTTGTGTGTGTGTGTGTGTAGGTGCGTGTTTGTGTGTGCATGTCTGTCTGTGTGTGTGTGCGCGGGGGGGGGCATATATTGTATTGTGGAGACCCACTTTTATTTTGCCATTTTCCCTACCTTTAGTTTTCTAAAATTTAAGTTTAATCTTCACTTTTAAAGATCCCTAACATGAATGCCTATTCGCTTTTCTTTATCCATTATAAAATAATGTGTTAATTTTGGTCTAACTTGGTACTGGTAAGTATTTCAACTGTGACAAAAAAAAACCTTTAAATTAAAAAGATGACTTTTCCATAGACATTTATGATTAAAGTTCTTAATTTATGAAATGTAATCCTTTTTGGAAACTGGTAAGTGGGGGAAGTCAGAGAGAGGTTGTTTTATGTTCATTTGTTAATAAATGGGAAATATTTACAAGGCATCTTTTACATGGGTTCTGAAATATATTTAACCAGATAAAATTCATACTGTAGGTGCAATCCAACTTCTTTAAATGAAAAAAAAATTGGAATACTCTAGAGGGAATTCTGCGTAATTAGAAGCCTCGTGTCATATGTGATAGAATATGAAAATGATGAAATAGGAGCCCTGGATTTATAACATTGAATTATATTAATTCAATACAATCCTAAATATACAAATTAAATCTAATTTACTTTTTGTCCAAGCCCTGAGAGCAAGATACCTAATATAGAACTAAAGTTCATTCTTAGTCCCTCAAATGTTGTACACCCATTTTGTGCCTATACAGAAAGAAATCATACATACTGCACCTGAAGGGAGTTTCATAGCCATATGACAAATCCTAAAAAACCTTCTCTCTCATGCTTCCACAAAGGAATTCCTTGGAGCTTCTCAGCTTGGTGGTTGCTCCCACAAAAGTCAATTCTCTGCTCCTTTCCCTTACCCTATTATTCAATATCTACATGAAGCTATTCTCCAGCCTTTGGGGGAGGGGGAGTTGATTTCATCAAACTGATGGTAGAATAACTTCTGATTCTGAATCTCAAGGGAGCTGATGCTTGGAAACATATTTTGGGAGTGGTGACTCCAACTCTTTGGAAAGACCTCATGCTTGAGGTTAGATCTACTCCTACCTTAATCCTGTATAATCTCAGATGATATTGAAAGTCTTGTGGAGGGCATTTGGGTCATGACACCTCTTTGTTTGGCACTGTATGCTTTAGGAAATTAATGATTCTCTCTACCATTGTATTGGATTTAGTTTTGTCAAATCTTCTCCTTCTCTTTCTCCCTCTCCTGCTCCTCCTGCTGTAAGCTACTAAGTGTTTGCTAGATAGCAACAGAGTAAAAATCAAATCAGTAAATAAACAAGCAAAAACATTTCCAAGGATGAACCTAGTGTACAGACTGGCTGTTGCTAATTAATCTGTCCTTTCAGGTAGCCATTCTATACTATTCAATTCACCTTCCCTTCTTTGTCCAGGATGGAGAAAATGTTGTATTCCTGGTCCACTATAGTAAGAGCTCTTTAATAAGATCTCCTCCAGAGTTGTGATTATCATTGGTAGTTGGCTAGTTGGTAGCCACTATTGCACCATAATGATGTTGTACCTCATATAAAGTGGTGGACCATTTCCGTCTATCTAATATTCATGTGGTTAATAAATATATTGCTGTTTGTTTACTCTTTTTCATGCATGGAAACATACATTTAATTATGTGATAGTGTTTTACAACTGTGTGTGTGTGTGTGTGTGTGTGTGTGTAGGTATATTTGTAAAACATATTTTCTAAATATATTTTCTTTCAAAGTATGATTTTGAAAATAAATATTCATCCTTCTCTCATGTCCTCCATGAATTTTAGACAATTCCCATCACCCAACCAAGCCAAATATTAATTGATCTGGCTGGATGTAATAGTCCAACACAGCTTGAGAGCACATGTTTTATATACATTCATACAGTTGGGAATGAAGGACTTGTGGCCCCCAATCCTCAGTCTGAACTGCCAGTGACCATCATCCCCTGTGACAATTTCCATCGATGATGCAAAGCTTCATAATAAAATATTTGAAGGACTTTAAAAAAAACCAGGTGAACAATGTCCTTTGCCTGTCAGTCCACTGTGGGGAAAGGAAAAAAAAAGAAACACTACCAATAACTACCAACAACTTTTTTACAACACAGTTATCATATATCATATATAGTAGCAACCTTGATTATATAGGTTACATACTCATAAAAGTTCAAGCAGCCAGAAAAATCACTGTTGAAGTTAAATTAACAATAAGTAAAAACTGTAGCTCAAATAAAAATCCAGGCTTCTAAAAAGTGTACCTTAAATTAATTTGAAACAATTAATTTCATAAAAGATCAGAGGGAGAAGAGAGGAAGCTGAAGGAAAAATAGAACTATCACACTCTATCTTGATCCAGTTACCTTGAAAAGTAAAGAATAAGATCCATCTTGGAGAATGTGCTCAAGTAGCTCTTCAACACTGCAATTCTTATTTTATTCATGTCCCAGAACCGCCTTTTCCTCTGGATAAGATCTTCTTGAGATGAAGCCAATACATTATGTTTGGTTCATGGACCCAAGTTATTATATCACTTGAGATTCCAAAGCCTTGCAGTATCCAGCGTTTGGATATGAATTTTGATGTACCGTTTAATGCTATTTTTGTAACAATTTAGTCTACTGTAGTAGAATGAACTGTTGTTAAGAAGGAACAATTATGTTATGGATGCCAGGCCAAGCAGTACATAAATTTTAATGCTCATTTTGAGTGGCAGGGGAAGCAGTCTTAAGATCAATGCACACCCGAAACTGGTAAAAAAATGTCCTTCTTATAAAACTAGTGTTGATGGGATTGGGACTGGTGGATGAATTAAATGGGAGTGAACTGGATTAGAGGGAATGAGAATTTCCTCTGAATTTCTAATTGGGTAAGGATAAGAGGGAGAAGTCTAGAGATGGCTGTGAGGTGGCTGTATTTTCTTTAACTGTTTTTAAAGAAATGTTGCTTGCAGGAAGTATCAAGTGCCCCAGAAGAATCTGCAAGAGGAACACTCCCAAGTCAGAGCAGGCAAGCAGGTCCACAGAGGGCTTTTATTCAAGATAAAAGAAATGACAGAGACCTCTGCCAATGTAAGGAGATATCTCCTCTCTTGCCATCTCCAAGCAAACATTTAAATTTTACTCTCATAAAAGTTTATCTCATTAATTCTTTTTCCCCTGGGTAAGAAGACAATAGAGAAGGGGAAATATGCCTGATTCAAAGGGAGTATGCAGCATTTCCCAGTCACAGAGGCCAGGATTTAGCCTCGCTTTAGATAAGAAGGCCAGCTTGTCACCTGACCTCCCCCCCCATTTCCTCACATTAACATTTTCCATGTGGAGGAAGTGAAGGCTAAGTGACTGCAGACACACTATCTGCCTTTCTGCAGGCATCCAATGCGCTAAATCTGTAGATGGGCTCAAGTTTGCTTGTGGTCACTTGAGAGTGAATACTTCTTTTTTGCTTTAGAGAACTAGCACATCTCTTCCAAGAAATCCTCTATAATCCTGGATTTGGGATTCAATCAATTGTAATGCATAACCTAGTGTTTCATACTCATAGACACACACATATGTTTTTTGGCTCAATGCTTAAGGGATCCTTGGCAAATTGTCCTCTGGTGGTCCTCCACTGATGTTAGCATCCTTCCAGCGGGCTTTTCTAGTGGTGGCAGCAACAACAGTCTGATCAGATACTCACTACTTTAATTTGCTGCAGTGCCCCTAATTGTAGAATTGCTGCTGGATATTGTGGGAAATTAAAATGGCATCTGCCAGATTCCCACTGGGGATCACTATCTTAATTTCCTATCTTGTCCCAGAGCAATGCTATGTTGGAGAATTGTAGTAAATTAAAATGGCAGCCTGCCAATGGGGGTTAACCAGAAGGCTCAAGACAAGCAATTTGCAGTCAGCCTTCCTGTATATCAGCATAGATACATAGAAGACAATGAAGGAGAGAGACACAATAGAAATTAAAGCCTTCAGAAATTCTTCATGCACTCCCCTTAATGCCCTTGGTGCTTTAGAGAATGCTGTTCTTTGTTTTTCTTGTTAATAATATCCTGAAGGAGGATGGTTAGATCTTGGGCCTTTTCAGTGGTGGCACATTTACCTAACAGTGAATATTAGAAAAAAGTCACCTAAGAATAAGAGCTGCTAAACATAAGGTCCATTGCCCAGTGAGATTGTGGGAGCTTTTTCATAGGTAGCCATCTGTCTAGCAAGCTTTAATATATATATCTTTCCATGGACAAAGAGAAGGAAGAGGAGATGGATTCAATGGTTTTAGTAGTCCTCCTAACTATGTTGCTCTATGATTTCAATAGAGAGGGATATTCAGATAGTTCTTTCAGTATTTTTAGATGTTACTAAAATTTCTTTTCTTTCTTTGATGAGAAAATCTCTAAATTTTTGAAAACTGAAATTAATTTGACTGTGTTTATAGGCTAATTTGATCTTTTAATCTTGACCATTTCATTGTATTTTTTTCCAACTTTGGGCCTTGCTATCACTTTGCTACGGTGATGCTGCTTCAGACCAATTTTCTTTTCATTGCTTTCAACATTAAATAACTTTGCAATCCCCTTTGACTGCTCCGATTGCCATGTATATCATTAGTCATAGATATGGGTGTATAAACAGCTGGAAAATAACAGTGGCAAAGTATCCATCCTTTTGCTTTGCAGTAACTTCTATGACTTTGAGAGTGATCAGTGAAAAAAGGCCTCTGTTGAGACACACTGTTTCTTATTTCTCCATGGGCTTCAGTTTACTTTATTGAATGATGAAGGGATGGACAAGTGTGAAAAGCACTGAGTATTTCACAGGGCTCAAAGGTGCAGGTTACTCTTTTGCTGTGGAATAACATGCTGTGGAAAACTGTGTTACTGCTGAACCCTCAGCAGCAGTTTTGCTGGATCCTCACATTAAAATGAAGGGTAACTGAGTTAAAAAGGATGCTTTTGAAAAGATGGGGGAAAAAATCTCTCAAGCTCCACAATTGTGACAATATTCAACTATTTAGAGACTTCTTGTTGGCAATCTACCTCTGTACCATTATTTAAATCAGGGAAATTGTGGTATATTCCTCTCAATGGATTAATTGAATTGGAAATCCCAGGCTGTCAGAGATCCTATAGTGAATGAGACAACATACTAATGATAAAGACGCAATCAGATTTGACTATCTCATGTCATCATCAATTAAAATCAGCAATTTTTTAATTAAAGGATTTTTAAAGACTTTTTGGACGCCATGTATATTTTTCAGCTGATACTGAAGAATACCTTAATTAAAGGATTAAATATTGTTTTATTCAATTTTGGCTCCATGTTTTTTAACAACAACATTCGTAATAGGTTGTTTCCATCTGTATTTTTAAAATATAAATATTGATTATGAATAATTATCTTTCTTTAAAATTATAAAATGTATTTCCATGTACTCCTAAACCATCTATGTGTGTTCAATTCTTCTTTATGTCTAGTTCTCTCATTTAATTTGTTGTTCTAATGCAAACTATGTTCCCTGCATCACTCATGGGCAAAGCCAAATCCATCCCTGTTGGTGGATTGAGTAAACAGATCTGGCTATTTTTGAGGACACTGGAAAACAAAAGAAAGTAATTCATTTTGGATGGACAAATACTTTCAGTTTTTTCAAAACATTGTTTTGACATTAATGCTTATTGTAGAATTTTTAAAAGACTAGCTTTCTGTTGGAAGAAGCAGAAGGATTTGTCCCAATGATCAAGATATTGTGGCTCTAGACTCTAGAAAATCTCTGGAAAAATATTGTCCTGACAAGGAATTGTCCCAGCTCCATCTGGGGACTAGCATGGGAAATGGCAAAAAGTAGGAAGTAAGTCTTGTTATTGACTCATATGAGAGGGAGAAAACAATTTATGGTTGTTTTTAAGAGGGAGATAGAAAGAAAGACTTGATTTACATGGGTTGAAGATTACTGTAATCTGCACATTTTCACACCATAATAGATATATTAGTTTATAGGTTGCCACAATGTTTTATTTTTTTTCCCACTATAGCAAATTAAAATGGCTGTACCTCAGGGAATTATTTTGGCTTTGCTTCCCACCAGTCAGAGTGAAATAGAAGAATCCTATTTAATTCTGAGCATCATGTATTGCTAGTCAGATCGGCAGCTCCGATCACACTTTAAGCCCCAAACCCAGCCTGAAGATGGTGAGTGAGACCTCGCTGAAACGTTGCCAAGACAATCTCGATCTTACATGGAAAACAACCCGAATACAACATATATATATATGTGTGTGTGTGTGTGTGTGTGTGTGTGTGTGTGTGTGTGTTTTATTTGTGCTGATAAATAAATAAAGGGAGACTAGTATAGATCTATTTCAAGCTATTTAGCTCTCATCAGCTAGCCATACCCTTACTGGGATTTGAACCTGGGCTATATTACATACTAGGCAGACATCTTAGCCATTAGGCCACAGGCTCTTATCCGTTATCAGCGAATATATATGTGTGTGTGTGTGTGTGTGTGTGTGTCTGTGTCTGTGTCTGTGTCTGTGTGTGTGTGTGCGCGCGCGCACACACACACACACACAGAGATTCTGCATGATGCAAAGCCTCTAGTTTATCCTCCAGAAAGGCTTCAATTTAGTTTAGCCTTTTACAACAACAAAGATGAAAATGATTTTTCTCTCTAAATTACATTATACTTTCTTATCAATGGACAATCTTGACTTAAACTCCCACAGCACTAGCATTCTTCTTTCTAGCCTATTTTAGATGCAATTTAGATTGCATCTGAGAAACTCCAATTCCACACAAATTAATAGCCTCCCCAACTCAGCTCTTTAGGAAATACCAATTTCCTTCAACTTTGCTTTGACCTGCTTCCCCCTGGCCCAACATGGAACTTCCTGCTTCCTCCTGGCCCAACATGGAACCAAGCACATGGTTGCTTGTTACAGTAAGGTTGGGCTTTCTGACATTAGTTAAATTGGAGTTAAATAAAAAGCTCGCTCATCTCTTATCCTGGGACAATGGATATGCTGAATGAAAAATCAACCAGGAGACATTCTCTGAAACTGAAGTTTCTGAGATAGAAGTTAAGTCAGAAAGACTGACCTCAAAGTTTCTGTGCCTTAAAAAAGATTCCTTTAACATGTACATCTGCTCACTTTTTCTGCTTATTAATATTTTGACTGAAAATTTCAGGAGGTGTCACTCGCAACAGAATATTTTTTTCAGTTTTAAAAAAATCCACTGAAGGATTTCCTCTCTTCCCCCCGCCCTCTTTCTTGGTGCTGACTCTAATAGCAATGCAATGGCTGCTTAGCCAACCTCTGTTATATGTCTCTTAAGGGAATATTTTTGTTAATTGCAAATATTTGATTGACAAACATGGGATGCAATTAGTAGGCAAGCACAGTAGGAGAGAGCAGCGAACTGGATCTCTGAACCAACAGTCTTCTACTCTCCCAGCTTGAACTGAAATAGGCAAGAGCATTTAAACCATATGTTTACCTCAGACCCGTCCCCCCACCCCATGCTAAAAAATTTCCCATTCCTCTAACTGGCTTTGTTGTTGTTGTTTGCCACTTGCCAAGGGACTCCCTCCTTTATAAGCATTGTGTCAAAATGAAAACAGGAAATTCCTCATGAGCCTCAAACGTATGTCTGCAATTTTTGACTGGGGCAATAAAATTTAATGAGAACAAAGGCTGTGCATGCTATACAAAGGCTTAAGGTGAAAAAGAGAATGTGATCTAATTCAACTTCTGGAGCACAGAATAACTTGGTGCCATCACTGTGCATTGTAATTAGGTATTGCATACAAAATTGTGGTAATGTTTTACCTGTAAATGATTTTTTTCTGCTGTAATCGCAATAATACACATGCAAACAAATGCTTTAAACTTAATGTAAATTGTTTTAAACTTGACTGTAAAAAATACGATTTTTGTAATAGAATTGTCAAAGTCTGGAATGCTCTACCTGATTCAGTTGTGTCAGCTATGAATTTTCACTGATTTAGTCACAAATTGATTTCCGTTGACCTGACTTCATACTTAAGAGGTCCATAGAGTTAGTGCATAAGTGCACCAATGTGCCTATCTCCCTGTCGTTGTGTTTTTACATTATTCCTGTTTTTTGTTTCTGTTTGACAAATTATAATAGATAAATAGATAAATAAAAACCATATTTTTCAGGGTATAAGACGCACCATTTTCCCTCAAAAAAGAGACTGAAAATCTGGGTGCATCTTAAACACTGAATACAGCATTTTTGCCTCCCAAAACCCCACCACCTTCACCAAAATGGCCGTGAATAGCCTTTAGGAGGCTTATAGAGTGCTCATGGGGGCTGGGGAGGGCAGAAATGAGGGAAAATGGACCATTTTTGCCCCCCAACCACAAGGAGCACTCTATAAGTCTCATAAAGGCTATTCATGCCCAATGGGGATGGGGGGTAATGGGCCTGTTTTTGTGAAAAAAACAGGGAGGTCTGGGAGGTCTACAGAATGCAAAAACTTTTTTTTATTTTCCTCTTCAAAATCTCACTGCATCTTATACTCCAGTGCGTCTTATTCTCCCAAAAATATGGTAAATAAATAAATAAATAAATAAAAATAAAACTCAGTTGATGGCTTCATTCTTTTTGTTCTTTAGCATATACAGTAGTAGAAGACTACTCAATATGTCTGGAAGATAAAATCAAACACCTGCTGACCACTGGATCTTATCATTGTTCAAAGCACTCTTGCAACAAATAAGCAAAATCTTGGTGAATCACTGTTTATGGATAGGTTCATACGTTTGTTAAGAAACAAAGTCACAACAGAAAATTTGTTAAGAGTGCTTTCTTTGTGTTCTCTCTGTTAATGGTTTGGCTTCCTGCCCTTTGAGAGCAAATTAGACCTGTGGAAGAAATTTGTTCTGGTTAGATCACACCTGATTCATTTTGGCAAAATGTTGTTTGCTCAAGGATGAGCCATATCTCCTAAGTGAAATTTCAGGATGCAGATGACCTAACTTTCTTGAAAGCTTTGAATTGATAAAAGCAGCCTTTTTGCATGTGCAAAAACTTTTTTGTTTATATTTTTATTAAAACTTTTTACACAAGATAAAAATGAACACAAACTAATATAAAGTGAGAAAGAAAGAAAAATCCAAGTAAAACAAAAAGTGCAAAAAAGAAAAATAATCTTGAAAAAAGAGAAAGAAAAAAAAGTGGCTTCTAATACTCATAGCCATTATAAGAACAAATATAGTTTAACCCCTCTCTAAAATTACATCATATTATTATTTAATCAGTTGTCTAATCATCAAAATTATAAATCACAAGCACATTTTTTTCATTTATGCAAAAATAAAATAAATAGAATGCTGCACTAATATTTAGAAGCAGGACAGCCCTGAATTATTTAAGAATATTTCTATATAGTTTTTAGGATGCTATTGATATCTTTTAAATATCTATATGAGGAATAGAAGGATTTATATTCCTTGCAGACAGCTGGTCATTTGCATTCTTTTAGAGAGTCATTGAGGACACTTGGAGATTTATCTGCATACTCAAGATCACCTGAGTAGTGCAATACCACATTGCTTAGTTTGTGTCTGGATGTTTTATCCTTGGAGTGGACAAGTTTCGGCCTTAGTGTACTCTTACATTTAAAGTGTGTGCATATGTTGTGTTGGCCTGAGGTTTTCAAATACTCCTGCAACATGCAATGTGGCATATGCAGTACAATGCAGTGAGAAATGTGAAGACTTCATAAATGCATGGCACAACATGGGACTTCATCTACTCCAAAGGCATCATAATCCCATGCCCTTTTCTCTGGTCAAGCTGGGGAAAATGGGAAGTTTGAGCTGTGGTGATGTAGTGGTTAGAATGTGGCATTGCAGGTTGATTCTGGTCACTGTCAGGAGTTTATTCCTGACTGACTCAAAGTTGAGTCAGCCTTCCATACTTCCAAAGTTGGTAAAATGAGGACCCAGATTGTTGGAACAATATTCTGACTCTGTAAACTGCTTAGAGAGGGCTATAAAGCACTATGAAGTGGTATATAAGTGTAAATGCTATTGATATGGTTGACCAAAATAAAATAAAAATAAAGCTTTGATATATCTTTTCCCATTTTTTTTGCTATTGCCATGGCCAGAATGGCAGTGGTCATAAAGTATTTTAAACTACAATGTGGAAGCTTTTCTTCTATTTGAAATTAACCCACTTTCTTCATCTATGGATCACAAGGTCATAAGATTGCTGCTTCTAACTATGTGTCAGATTTTTTTTTTAATTGGACAGAGAGAAAAATGAATTAAAAACAGTTCAAAGAAATAACAAATTTACATGCTGTTGGGGGTGTCAGTTAACTAAACTATTACTAGCCTAACCAAACTCAAAATCTAGAGATAAAAATGAATTTACAGCTGTTTTCTAATAAATCTATCTGTTATTCCTTTTATTTCAGTCATTTTAATATTTTATATTAAACATATGGTACTCATTTGCATAGGCAACTGAATAAATACATTCCTTTACCAAACAAAGCAAGCTTACAAACAAGCTTTAAAATGTTGCTGCAGAGGCTATGAATTAGTAACGAAGGCTGACTTTGGGGCCAAGCATTATATGTCTTATTTCCCTTTATTTCACATAAAATCATGCTTCCCTTTTTCTCTAATTCAACTGACAAAGACATGCACAACAAAGAATGCAAATCTTCCCTCCTCTCTCCACACAATCTATTGTTCCCACCAAGATTACTTGCAATGTAGAATAATTGAGAATGAATGTTCTAACTTAATGTCAAGTTACCTGCATTTTCCCCTCCTTCTGATACCCGCATCTTGTCTAGTAGAGTCCCAAATCATTTTCACTTTGGGATAATGCTATTTGTGCTTTTGCATAATGAAATGTTTTCATACCCAGCAACCATTTCTGGCCCTCCATTGTTCCCACAGTTTAATAAATCAACCGTGGAAAAAAATAAATAAATTATACAACTTATTATGGAAATCGAGTTGCAGAAACAGAACTCCCACCCATTGCTCCCTCCCTCTTACAGCATCATTGCTAAACTTGCTTAAACCTCTGCCACTCAGATGATATTGCAATATTAGCTTTCTGTCTCTTTCTCTCTCTTCTCTCTCTCTCTCTCCCTCTTTCTGTCTACCCCCTCCTTTTTTTCCCTTTCTTCCTTTTTTGTCTCTGTGATGATTGTTTTCTGTCCATCTCAAACCGGGTGTCAGTTCATTTAGATTTACATCAAGTAGTAAATTAAAATGATCACTCAGCAAACACTCTCAGCTCAGTTTTCCCCTTTCAGTCTGGAGTTCTGCGAGATGCTTGGAGCATTCATGCAGAAAATATTGCTGTCTAGATATTTGTCCTCTGGGTGATAAAAGAGGCATTGTCTTGGGACCTACTCAGTCCTCCAAGCTGATAGTTGCTGTGCATCACAGCTGTGAAGTATGCTTTGTTATGTGTCTGAGGATTAGAGTTCAAGACCTTGTTTTTCTTGAAATTCCAGACTGATCAGAGCTGCATATGTTCAGGGAAAAGCCGAGGTCGATGGTTCTCTGTCCACATTTTACTAGATTATTCTTGGACAGAGTTCTTGGAGAATGCACTGCTATTGAATGCTGTCCCAGGAGCTTTTTGCCTCCATTTCTCTCTTGTTTGTTCATTTTCAGCATCATGGATGGGGGGGGGAGAGTTTTATCGATATGCATTTGAAACAATGCAAGTTGATAGACAACTTTTTGTCTTTCTACTTTGAAATTATGCAGGAGCTGGCCAGACTCCGTTGTATAATATTTCCAGTTTTGATATTTCAAATCCTTAGAAGGATTATCATAAGACCTTGTGCCAATAATGAGAGGAAATAAGAACAGGTGACTGATCTCTAGGTCAACAGTTAAATTCAAAACAACAGTTATATTAGCAAAGGGGATTGGCAAGGCTATCCTATCATCATTCTCCTATCCTATCATCTTTCCTATCCTAAAATCACTATCTCGAAATAGCTCTCACCTGTGGATCTCTCTGGGTTTGTTATATTAAATTCAAAGCCCACCAAGCAAAAACAAAATTATGGTGGAATGTTGTAATCATTCCAATGAGTCCACCTTCTGTTCCTGTTCTCTATTGCTCACCCAACACTTATTGTGGCCATTAGTTTAGGAAATGATGGGATGAGTAAATATAACTGGGAAGAGGCAGTCCTTCAAATACCACACTCCCAGACCATAATAATATAGAGCTGATCAAGCCAATAGTAAGACCGGTCTGCCCGTTGGCCCATATCCAAGTCAACTAAGGCAGAACTGTGTTAGCCTATGATGGGCCAGCCATCCTGAAAACCCTTTCAGCTGAGCTGAACCCAAAACAGTGTCTCAGAATTAGAGCAATGGAAGCAGGCAGTCATACTTATATACCAGTTTAGTCTTGTAATTAAGGCACCAGACTAGAAAGCAGCAGGTCATGAATTCAAGTCCTACCTTAGCCATTAAAGCCAACTGGGTATTTTTGGGCCAGTTACTCTTTCTCAGTCCAACCCACGTGTTGTGGTGGGATGGACAGACAGACAGACACATACATACATACATACATACATACATACATACATACATACATACATACATACGTACATAAAATAACTTCACTGATTTTGTGTCCTTGGTTGCCAATAACCATTTTAAGTTGACTCTCATTTTTGTGGGATCTCCAGTTTCTGGGACCAATAAAGTTGTAAATGCTATATCACCTTAAACAACTGGGAATTGAGTGTGCAGTTTGTGTTCTAAAGTTACAGACATGAAGAACTTTTTAAACTGTTGACCATCTCTACATTTGCATTTGTAAACATAGTTCTAGAGGTACGGGATATATAAACAAGTGCTTCCTCTTTCTTTCCTTAGTCTTTATTCATTTCCGTTCAGTGGAATATCCTGATTTTTAAAATTCTGAGAAAGGAGAGAAAACTTCCCTCTCCCCAGTTTCCAAACAATGAATGAAGTTTTATATTGCTTCTTGGCCTTTTTGCAAAGATCAGATAATTTGTTCTAATTGGTTTAGTAACTAATAGTACCTTCTATTAGAGTCTCTAGGCCAAACTAAGGAATGTCTAGGAAAGTGTTTTGTTGGAGATGTAATAAGGACAGTGCTCCTTTAAAAACAATTATTTTTACAATGTGTTACAAAATGCATGCTTAGTACAACTTACTAAATTTGAGGGAGGAGTAGTGGACTATATAAATCAGGCCTGTCAAACTAGCAGCCTGTGGGCCGGATACGTCATGTGTATGCCATGCCCATCCCAGCTCCACAAAGGCAAAAAATGTCATGATACATCACAATGTGTTATGTATTGTGATCAAGTTTTACCCCTGTGATATAAATGTAACAAAAGCTAACATGTTTCTCTGTGCCTATAATTTGGCTGAGGGCTGATTTTGCAGCATTGGAAAGATAAATGTATGGGCCCATTTACTCATTGGACTGAAGACCTGATTACACTTGCTACCTATCAGCAGATTGCCTATAGAAGTAGACTTTACATGATAAATATAGTGAAATATAGGACTCATTCATACAGAGTACTATGGGTTAAAAACAGCATAATTGTCATATAAGTGTATTATATACAGAAAAGAAGAGATCATAAAATTTGCAACCAAATGACTTATGACCATGGACTATCTGTAGTGTCTGCTCTAATCAGTTTAATAATGAATTTATTAATTATTTTGAGAACTGGGAGAGGTAATAGGAGTAACTACCAGGAGTCATTGAGAATCAAGTGACATGAATTGCAGATTTCTTTTTCCGTAAGTGCCCAGCTTTGATCTCCAAGTCATAGTATTACACATTCTTTTTTATTTCTTTTCTCAAAAATATTATTATATCACTTTTATGTCCATCATAATCCCATTCCCTTTTCTCTGGTCATGCTGGGAAGTTTGATATGAGCCATGGTGGCATCCTGGTTAAACTACAGTATTGTAGGCTAATTCTGCTCACTGCCAGGAGTTCAGTCCTGACCAGCTCAAGATTGTCACAGCCTTCCATCCTTCCAAAATCAGTAAAATAGGGACCCAGATTGTTGGGGGAAATTTGCTGGCTCTGTAAAGTGCATAGAGAGGGATGAAAAGCATTATGAAGCAGTTTATAAGTCTAAATGCTGTGGCTATTGCTATGTTATATGTTCCATGAATTTGCCCTACTCTGGCATATTCTTGGAATATCTGATATTATTTTTGATCTGAAGCATGCATGCTAGTTATGTTTCTAGTGTTATTTTCATTTCATTTCATTTTAATTTATTTGTATGCCGCCCTTTTCCCTGAAGGGGCTCAGGGCGGCTCACAATTCAAAGGGAGGGGAAAAACAAACAAAGTTACAAAAAACATAAAAACCATGCATAATTAAAAAAGCACAACAGTCATACCATTCGAAGTGGGGCAGCGAGTCTTTAGCCCCAGGCCTGTCGGAACAGCCAGGTTTTAAGGGCTATGTGGAAGGCCTGGAGGGTGGTGAGGGTACGAATCTCCACGGGGAGTTCGTTCCAGAGGGTCGGAGCAGCCACAGAGAAGGCCCTCCTCTGGGTAGTCGCCAGTCGACACTGGCCGGCTGATGGAATTCGGAGGAGGCCTAGTCTGTGGGATCTAATTGGTCTAGTGGAGGTAATTGGCAGTAGGCGGTCTCTCAAGTACCCAGATCCAATACCATGAAGGGCTTTGTAGGGGACAACTAGCACCTTGAAGCGTACCCGGAGATCAACAGGCAGCCAGTGCAGCTCGCAGAGGATAGGTGTTACGTGGGTGAACCGAGGCGCACCCACGATCGCTCGCGCAGCTGCATTCTGGACAAGCTGAAGTCACCGAATACTCCTCAAGGGCAGCCCCATGTAGAGCACATTGCAGTACTCCAGTCTGGAGGTCACAAGGGCACGAGTGACTGTTGTGAGAGCCTCCCGGTTCAGGTAGGGATGCAACTGGTGCACCAGGCGAACCTGGGCAAATGCCCCCCTGGTCACAGCTGACAAATGGTGTTCAAAAGTCAGCTGTGGGTCCAGGAGGACTCCCAAGTTGCGGACCCTATCTGAGGGGTGTACTGTTTGACCCCCCAGCCTGAGAGGTGGAACACTTGGCCAATTAGTAGGAGGGAAGCACAGCAGCCACTTGGTCTTATCTGGATTGAGTACAAGCTTGTTAACCCCCATCCAGTCCCTAACAGCCTCGAGGCCCTGGCACATCACGTCCATCGCTTCATTGAGTTGGCACAGGGCGGACAGATACAGCTGTGTATCGTCCGCATACTGGTGGTATGTTATGTTATGGTTCTCAATTGTATATAGCTTAACAGTCTATCTCAAACTTGCTTTTTGGGGGAAGGCTATTGTCAGGGTTCCAAATAACATCCAAAATTAAATCAGAGTCCAAAGCAAAGTATTGCTCAAAGTTATTAAGAGAGTCATGTTGGCACATCTGGAAAAACCTGAATCTGAGCTTCCTGAGTTTTCCCTACCCAGTTGAGAGTTCATGATCTTGCCCTCACAAAAACAAGTCCACTCCATCACATGGTCCAATCTTCCACTGCCATGCTGGCAGTTCCAGTTCCAGTCAGGTGCAGAGGTGTAGAGACAAAGGATGACCTTGGATTATAGAAAGTAATTTTATTTTGACAGCTAGAAGTATCAAACCGTTTGATACTGTTTGGAACTGGCCATGGAGAAATGAGGAAAACCAAACAATACCATGCCTTTCATTCCCAATGCTCATAAATGATCCAGAAGGATGTGATGAAGTAACAAAAATTTCTGAGAGTCTGTGGGAAACAGTTTATTAACAAGCGTTATGCCCGAAACCCAAGTGAACATGTTCAGAGATAAGACTGTACTGTAGAACTGCTATTACAATTCCAAGAAAAGGAAAACACATTTAGTAAGATTAACTAATATTTAAGAAATGGGGAAAATTTTTACATCTCTACACTGATCAATAGTTATAATATCAATCCAGTTAATGCCAAGAATTTGTCTAAAAGATCCTAAAATTCAGAAATGAAATGTTCGAAAGGAAAGTTGTTTAACAAGCAGATTCTATCCAAGTATATTTACATTGTCAGTAATTTCTTTTTCTATTCTTTATAATGTAACATCTGAGAGTCATGTGGCTCAACCATTGTTTAAAATGCTAAAATATGCCTTCTTAATTGAGAGGCTAAGAAAGATCATATATAGGTTCCCAGGGTTAAGACATGTAGCTGAACTGTCAGCAATATGCAAGGAAGAAGCAGGGAGGCAGAAGAAGAAAGTAAGCCTGGCTTTCTGAATGGAACATTACTGAAACAAAACATCTGTCTCTCATTTGAGGTTGAACTGACAAGTAATAATTTAGTTGTCCAAATACAGAGATTTCTGGATTCCAGGGATTGCATATATGTCAAAAGACAAGAAAGATGCACTGATAAGATTTAAAGGTAGCCTATAGCATCAACAACTCATTCAAGGTGGTAGCTTTGTTTTAAAAGAAGCAACAAGAATTTCATGGAAAGAAAGATTTGAAGCAAACAGAGATTTCTTCCTGAGTAAAGTGTCTAAGAAATTTTGAGGAAGATGCAGAAGCAATAAGCTTAGTGTTTCTGGAGATACTTGGTAAAAGGTTTCCCCCACACACACACACACATCTTAACCTACAGAGTCAGTTTGAAAATTCCATTTCTTGTAAAGCATCTGAAGAATTCATTAAAAAGTCAAATGGTTTTTAATACGATTTTAAGGGATAGAAGATGTTCACATATTCTTGGAGGAAAAAACAAATTAAGTTATCAAGTTCATATTATTCCATATATTATATTCCTTAGAGAATTCCACCCTTAGACTATGACCAGGTGGGAGACGTTATTGGGATGATTTAATTCTTTCAAATGCTGCTAAATTTTTATCAAAAGTATATACTTTTATAAGTATATACTTTTTAAGTATATACTTATAAAGCATCAACGTATGAACTTTGATGGAAAATCAACTTCCATATGCCAGTCTTGATACCTAAACAAATATCAGAAGGTATAGAAGAATACTCAGAAACTATCCTTAACTGTTAGGACCAAAACCAAGAATGACACTTGGTGATGTTTATAAGCTAAATTCTTTATTGTTTCACACCTATAAACAAAATCTTCCCAGAATGAGCACACTACTATCTCCATCTACAATACACAATGTGAACTAATTTTCTCCTTTGGAATGTATTCTGTCCCTCCTGGAAATTTAATACTCTAACAGTATTGGATATATCTGGTAGTAAGTTGGGTTATTAGCCCATATAGCTTAAATTGTCCAGAGTAACTGATAGCAGCTGTTCTTTTGCATACAACACAATTCTATCTTTGAATTATATGCATATATGAAGGTTGCCCAAAATTAGTTTTTGATATTGAACTTTATAATCTTTTTTTTAAAGGATAGGATTAAATCTGTGAGAAAATAGGAAACTTCTCATTGAGTATGCATGCCTTTGGACAGTTTATTAATTATGGAGGATTTTTTTGTTATTTATTGTCATGTTTGATTTGGGAGGAGTAAGGCACAATAAAACACAAAATTAAAAAACACAAAGGAACTTATGTATTAGAGCAGTGTTTCTCAACCTTGGCAACTTGAAGATGTCTGGACTTCAACTCCCAGAATTCCCCAGCCAGCGAATGCGAAAGGTTGAGGAAACACTGTATTAGAGAAAGAAATCAGAAGATGAAATAGCTGCAGGAAAAAAAAACCAAGAAATTTTACAAGCCACTGTGGATATCTTACACCTGCACTAGTTGATAATTTGGCATGTTTTTGTTGCTGCTGTTCCTCATAGTGCCATAATCTATTTCAGTAACCTAAAAGATATTACCAGGTTGTTCTTTGAAATTATTTCAAAAAGAAATCCAGATGGTGGGTGTTTATCCAGTTACTAAGAATTGAACTTAAAATAATGGCACTTAAGTAAGTATTTTTTTATAGAATATTGTCATGTTTTGTGGCATAGTAGAGAAAGAAGCACATTTGAATAAGTAGTTCAAAGAGCAGTCTGTCATTTTAGAGAACTAGGTTCTAATTAGTTCTCCCTATGGCTCAAAATAAGTTACCTGAACCTTCTTGAATGATAGTGCAAAACTAGGTCTAGTGGTGGCAAAATAGAAGCAATGTTCTAGAGAAGAAACTGCAGCAAACTGTTCTGAAGGCACAAAAAGAAAGACATCAAGAACTTGATACATATTTCCCCCCCAAAATAAGATATTTTTCTGTCAGCAGCCTCTTGCCAATTCCCACAAATCAGTGGGAAAGCAATATTTTAAGGTCAGAATGAATATAAATCATTGAAACTTTAGTTTCAATACTCAAGTTAAAAGCAATCACACCCTCTATATATTTTGGTAAACAAAATGTTTGACATATAAAAACCACGATGAACCTTATTCTCATGTGATGACACCGCGTTGCCAACCCATTAGCACCTCACTCTCCTCTCTCCAATTCAAAAAAAAATCATTTTCCCAAATAACTTAAGGTTGTGTTTTAACTGAACGATGTAGTGCCATTAATTTAAACGACAGTAACCAGATGCAATTTAGTGTGATGCTTTAAATTGTTTCTTGCATGTGCGTTTAATTGAAATTTATTGAGATGGTTATTTATGTTAATAAAATAATTAAAGGCAGTTATTTAAGACTAACTATGAAATAGCTGTGTAACTACCTATATTAATAAGACAGTTAGTTAAAGGATAATGTCTATTGCTTTATAGTAATTGCTATAAACAGCTGCTGAGTTTGATTAAACGCCGATGACAGCAAAAGAGTGGGAGCAATCATGGTAGCTGTTCGTGGAAGAGAGCACAGAGAAAAGGCAATAGTTAGCATGATGACGCACTTTCAGAGTAGCGTTAGTGATATATTATGTTTTTTTAACTTGGCATCAAGCGAAACTGATCATAAAGGTGTGCTTTTTTGAAAAAAGTTAAAAGTGAATAAATAATAACACGGGCACAATTCACTTTTATGAAATAAGAACTTTATGGTTCAACCCATATTAATAACTATCACCTGGAATGTAACAAATGTTTGTGTATTGAAGGTCTTTGATTTAAGCCTGAAATCTCCATGTAAAAGAATTAGGTTGAAGAGAATGGGAAATACTCTTCCTTCTCTCATTGACTCTCTAAGGAATAGTTGCCAGCCAGAATAGCAAACAGAGATGGACAATTCTTAATCTGAGTATCATGTATCACCCAAACCTTTGTTGCCAAAGTTTGTACCATTGAAATTTAGCATTAAAATAGTAAACAGGATGTCACCCCCGTTGTTAAATATGAACTTTAAAAGTCCATTTCTTTAGTGACTTCATAATGCCACACTTCTCTCTTGCTGCCCTTAGCCAATGATGATAATGATGATGATGATGATGATGATGATGATGATTGATAATCTTATCTCATTCAATGGTCTGACTATCCATATTCCATTTCCACCAACTGTTGGAATAGTGCTATTTATAATTATATATTCAGAGTGACAGGTCCTGGGTTTACCTCCTACTACAAAAGCTGACTGCCTAGAATACTAGGATTTAGAAATACTGTAATGACAGACTGCTTTATATTATTTTCTGAAAGACAGAATTTGCTTGTAACTAAAGTTCATAATATGAGTTTTCATCTTTTGGTTTTAAAGAAAAGTCAGGAATTGCTAGTATTCTACCATTCATTCAGTCCTTATTTTTAACTATTGAATGAGAGAATTAGAGGTTTAACTCTATGCTTCCACCTCTAATGAAGGCAGTGGAGTGAACCTCAAGGCTCATGGTTGCTTGAATAGGTCCCAAAGGATTGCCGTACAATGGGAAAATGCCACTTGATTCACTAGATCCATTGGTGTTCAGTGTCACCAAACCATTGGTGGATTAAGGCTCACTGGTGCCCTAAGCATTGACAAATCTTGGTGCCCCCTCCTCTTTGTACATACTGTACAAATCTTCATTGGGTTTTTTATTTCTTAACTTTGTGGTGCCCCCTTGGGCCTGGTGTCCTAAGTACATGCTTAGTCTGCTTAATGGTTAATACACCACTGCACCAAACCACATGGCAGTGTCCATTCTAATACTTCTTAGTTTGCTCAGTTACCTCTTGTTATTGTCAAATGAAACATAGATGAGTATAAATATGGCTATCTACTGCTACTTCTTCTGGGTTTATAGTGATCTCTGTTCTCCCTGGAAGTTGTTCAATAGGTTATCAACAATTATGTCAAAGGGAAAGGGGGAAACAGACCTTGGCAAGGGAGATTAATGCTCCATCCCTTCATCAAGATATGATGTGCATCTATTCCACCTTGCTCTAGGGGCATATGAAATGAACTCCCTGGAGCACAAACCATTCATCTGATCTGAGCTTAGGGTGGAGAAGCCTCATTTATAGCTAGACTTAAGGGGAAAAAAAACACATATAAATTTGTCAAAGGAAAAAGAGAGAAAGAGTCAAATGTCCTTATTATTTTTTGTTTTAGAAACTATTATTGAATCAAATGAAACTCAAATGAATCAAATGAAACTCAAAACTATTTTGATTACTTTAATTAAGTGTAATTTGTGGTTTATGAGAGATACACAGATTATTATACAGATCCATAGTGTACCTACAGTTATTATGTTTTGGTCTCTGTGTTATTTATATTTACATGTATTAACATCACATTTATTAAAAAATACCCAGAACAACTATTGAAAAAGTTGTTAATGCTTGCCAATTGCAGCAGACCCAGCACCAATACAGTACCAAAAATAAGGCAATTAGTTGTGCCTTGTAGGAATGAATGGTGATTTTTGAAAAAAAAATCTTAAATACATCATCAAAAATAGGAAGAATCTGAGTAGATTTGGGGAACAGAATATGTTTTAATTCTTCCTTTTGCTAAAATGTAGGACATAGCAAGAAAAAAAGAGTTGATACACACAAACACACATACACACACACATACACACACAGACACACATGCTCAGAAGGCAGTAAGGCACTAGTAGGAAGTGGAGTGAATCTCACAATGAATACTTTGGTCAAAAGCTTGGGTAATCTCCTTTCTTTTGTTTATAAACGTGGATGGTTTAGTTGATTGTGGTAGATATATTGTGCCATGTTTTCAGAAAAGAATTCAATACCAAAGTTTAGCTTGCATTAACAAACATAACTTGGACTATGCTATGTTAGATGGACATGGAGCTGATTGAACAATCATTTCCACAGATCCTCCAGGAAGCTTTATGGCTTGTCACTATGGTACTTTCAGGACTGTTTTCCTCCAATTAGAATAAACCCACTCACCATCTTGTATATATCTTATGAGAAATTGCTCTTGGATTCCCCCATCTTAGTCAATTGAGTAGCATTAAGTGGATGTTTAGCGGCTACACCAATGCTTTGGAATAGCCTCCTGCTGAAGGAGGGACCACTTATCCACCACTATTAGGTTCTGAAGGTTATTAAAACCAGAAGTATTTCATAAGGAGTAAGGATAGTAGACCTTGCAAATGAATATTGTTTATTTATTTTTTGTTGTTATTTTGTTAATATCATCTCTTACTTGTACAGCTGTGTGAAAAAGTCCTGCACATGTTCAGTTTTCAGCTGTATTTACATGTTTAATCAACGTTTCACTCATAGAAACCACACAAAATTAGTACTTTGATGAAAATATCTGTTGTCGGATTGAGATGCATAATTTTTATTAATATAACCAAAGTCTTTTTAAAGGTTTTGAGTGAGTTTATGTGCTATAACAAACACACTTGAATATTTGAGAATGTTAGGATCGAAAGTAGCAAGCTTTGGCTGACCAATCAAAATGCACAGAGGCTAAATCTATGAGCCAATCAATGTTGTCATACTCTCTGACTATAAATAGGCATGAAAGCATTGAGAAATTTAATTTAGCTCTAGGTGCGGGCAAGGATGAAGGCCTTTGCTTTCACCAGTACTGAGCAGCAGCATCGCATTGTGCTTCATGAGAGGGTTACTCCTATACAGAAATAGCCAAAGAATGAAACACCATTGCACCACAGTGAGCAGAATGGTTGAAAAATATCAAATAACTGGTTCAGTTGATGATAGGCTCCGCTCTGGAAGACCAAGAAGTCAACCAAAATGGCAAGATCGGGATCTGCAATGCACTTCAATGGCTGACAGGAAGCTCACCTCAGATTACAAGAATTTGGGGTGAAACATGGATATAAAAGTGTGCACAAGCATAGTACATAGTACATAGTACAGACTGCTTGCCAGAGGGCTCAAATATTGCAGTAAACCTTTGCTCACAGACTCTCACTACTCTCGTCGATGGCGTGGGTCAAGAAGTCTGCCAAGTAGAACAATGAACAGTGCCAAGGTCATCTTCATGACGAGATCAATTTCTACTTGACTGGGAATCAGTGCAATAAGTAGGTCAGAAGATTTTCAGCTGAAGAATTTAGGCCATATTGCCTGAATCTATCTGTGAAGCATCCATTGCATGTGATGATCTGAGGCTGTATCACTGCTTCTGGTATTGGTCAGATAAAAATCGTGCAGGGAATCATGAATTCCAAGCAGTATGTTGAAGTCCTGGAAAAGTCCATGCTTCCTTCAGCTCAGCACTTGTAGGGAAAGACTTCTACTTCCAGGATGACATGCTCCTTGTCATTGAGCCAAGTCTGTCCAGCAGTGGATGAAGAAATATGGTGTTCGACTCCTGGATTGGTCAGCTCAGAGCCCAGATTTGAACCCAATTGAGAACTTGTGGGCCAAGATTGGTTATGAAATAAGCAAGAAGCATCCAAAGACCAAACAGGAGCTGATTGAATCCATTATTGCAGCCTGTCACCACATTGTCACCAAAGATCACGTGCAAAGGCTTAAACAGTCTATGCTGAAGCAATGCCGCCTGGTGACAAGCAATAAGGGCTGGCCAATTTCATATTAGTAACCATGTTTGGTTACCTAAACGGTCCTTTTCAGGGCCACAAACAATAAAAATTGGTAACAAAACACTAGCACCGACCTTAGTAATTGCAATATGTATGCCACTGGTATGTATTAGTTAATTTGTTTTCATAGTCATTGTAAGCATGCATTGTAAGCATGCAAGAAAATTCACAATCCCCGTCCAACAGCACCAAATTGCAAAAAGCGTATGCTTTTCACTTAAAAGTATAAGTCCAGCATAAAATATCATAAAATCAGTGGCCTATCCAAAAAATGTCATAAACCATAACCATAAAGCGTGCAGGACTTTTTCACACAGCTGTACTATGCTTATACTATGTTTAGCTTACTATGTATGTGCTATGTATTTCTGCATGTCTTACTATGAGTGCTTATTTATGCTGCTATTGTTATATGAATTCTGTTAACCACTGTTAATGTTATGTCCAATGTTATGGGAGATATACATTGTCTCAATAAATAAGTAAATAAATTCATGTGGAAACAATGAAAGCCATTATAATATGATAGGAACTACACTGGACATCAACTAGTATATGCAAGAAATCTGAGCACTTGGGTAGTTCTTTATTTTATCTCAGCAGCAGCTGAGTGTGGTAGGTTAGGTTGAGACAGGGAATTTGTCCAAAGTTGCTCAATGAGTTTCTTTTGTTGAGGGCCTGCTTGTTTTATTGTTTGTTTGTTTGTTTGTCAAACATGTACACGGTAACAGGTATAAGTATGGACATAAACAGGAACAAAGGAAGTAATACAGATAAATGGCAACAGTAAGATAGGAACGGTAGGCACACTGGTGTACTTGTGCACACCCCCTTTAAAGACCTCTTAGGAATGGAGTGAGGTCCACGGTAGACAGTTTAAGGTTGAAACTGTGGGGGTTTGAGGATGTAGCAATGGAGTCAGGTAGAGCATTCCAGGCATTGGCCACTCTGATGCCGAAATCTTATTTTCTGCATTGAGTTTGCATTGATTGTTTACCCATGTATTTGTGGTTGAAGCTGAAGAAATCATTGACAAGTAAGACACCGTAGCAGACAATTTTGTGTACTGTGCTTAGATCAGACCACAGGGAGCACAGTTCTAGATTGTCCAAGCCCAAAGTTTTGAGCCTGGTGCATAAGGGATTTATTGTGAGAATAGTGGAGTACTCTTCTAGAAATACCTCAAATACCTTGGATCCGCTCAATTGTATTAATGTCTGATATATAGTTCAATCTCTCCAGGTTCAACACCTTATTACTACCCCATGCTGGCTTTCAGCTATTTTGCGTATTGCAGTTCCTGCACAATCTAAGGAATAGCTCATGTAAGGACAACAAAATGTCCAGCATGCCTCATGAAGCCACCTCAAGGGTCTGTATATTTTAGCCAGCTCTACTATCATACTTATATCCACTGTCCTACTTTCCATTTTGACTCTATTTATTGGATTATCGTCCTCACTCCACATGCAAATTTGTTATACAAATTCTGATTCTGATTGTTATACAAATTTTATAAAAAATAGTATTATCTAAGTAGGTGTATTTATAATGTCTATGCCATGAGCAAACATATATAGCTACCCAAAAGATCTAGATTTTAAAATAGTCTTGTCAGCTTATATAATTATAAGATATAAATAATCATACGTATTCATAATCTTTCTGTTGCATTTTGCAAATATTTTGCTATTCCCCCTCTCTTTCCTGTTTCTTTCTCAACGACATGTTTGCAAATATTTGCTATTCCCCCTCTCTTTCCTCTTCTTTCTCAGACTGACATGCTGTCTTTCCCATCCCTTCCACCAAACCTACAGAATTATGGAAGGCAATAATAATTTTGAGTTGTTTCTTTTGTTTTAATTTGATATGCTTAGGGGGGGGCTTAAACATGCGCTGCATAAATATACTCCTTTTAAGATTGTCCAATTAATCCTTATTTTTATAAATGCTCTTAAGAATAAGGTTCCCTGTATCAGAACAAATGCCAGGCCTTATTGGCCTCTTTTAACTGAAGCCCACCCTGGTTAATCTTATGAGTCTAAGTGCCCTTGATAACACCGTTCCCAGAAGGGAAACGGTGCAGCAATGGATAAAAGACTTTGGCCTCCCAGCTTCGTTACAAGGAGATTGCCTTTTCTCATCCCCTTAGTAAGAAATCTGTTTGAAAGCTATTTATATATTTTTAAAAATGTGTACGTGTCTGAGAGATTCAGTTTTTTTGTTTTGTTTTTTACATATTAAAAAAATATTCTCACACAGTTTTCAAACCTCTGATTATGACTGCTAAGAACTATTGTGTATATATATAAAAGATAGATTTAGCCATAGAAGGCTGCATTGGTGTCTCTATTTGAACCTGCCCCTAAGTCAAATCCTTATATACGTTCCATGTTTTTGGAGTCAACTGCCCCAGTGCCCCACCCCCCTGGCCAAATAATAGAAGATTATTTTCATTTAAAGAAGAGTTTATGGATATTCTCAGTCATCCAGGTCATGGTTGTCCCTAAGGTGCTTTTTCAAGAGACAACTGAACTTTCTGGTTTTTCTTTGAAGACCTTTCACTTCTCATCCAAGTTTCTCCAGTTCTGATTGGATAGTAGGGAATTGAAGGATTGGAAGGGAAACCAAGTCAGGGCTGAAGAAGCTTCTTGGATGAGAAGTGAAAGGTCTTCAAAGAAAATCAGAAAGTCCAGTTGCCTCTTGAAAAAGCACCTTTGGGACATTTAAAGAAGGATTACATTTTGTTTATTTAAAAATGGGAAGTTATATTCAACAATTCCTTATTTCGATACTTGTACTTTTCATCATTCCCTGCTTAAAGGCACGGGGGCTACCTAGGAAGGTGGTTTTGTACAATAGATGTCTCCTAGATTGAAACAGGTGATGGAAGGAACAGCACTAACAACTGCCCCTTGGCACGGTAGCACCACTTGTGGCTAATGCCACTTTCTGTTATCTTCCTTTGTTTAAAAAATGAACTACATTCAAGTGGAAGCTTGTGGCCACTGAGATAGATAGATAGATAGATAGATAGATAGATAGATAGATAGATAGATAGATAGATATAGATAGATAGATACAAAATCACCCTTTTTTCAATAAAATCATTGATCAGTTACAGCCATTGACCAGCAGAAAGTGGTATGATTTAATAGATTTTAATTTCTTTATTTTAATTGAGGCTGGGCCATTAGTTTCATTTTACACTAATAGGGCAGGAAAAAATATAATATATGGCATATCTGTAGACAGAGAGAAATATTGGCTGTAAGAAGAATAAAATACTAGTACATGGAGGATTTAATATATCCATAATAGTACATGGATGTCAAACCACCCAGTAGACTGTATTACCTGTTATACTTTTTATCTTTCCTATTTCCTATTTCCTCACTTTCTTATGACTTTAACTTTGTTGTTTGTATCTCATAATTTATGTTGATTGCTTTTATTTAGTATCCTATTATGATTTATGTATGCTGTTTGCTTATTTAGTATCCTATGACTATAACTTAGTTTTCATCTTATGATTTATGATTGTATTTTATAATTGTTATCATGATTTTTCAGTTTTTCAATATGTACACTGAGACCATATGCACCAGAGACAAATTCCTTCTGTATCCAATCACACTTCACCAACAAAGAATTCTGTTCTGTTCTGTTCTGTTCTGTTCTATTCTATTCTATTCTATTCTATTCTATCTATTCTATTCTATTCTATTCTATTCTGCAAAGGAACCCCACAAAATGAAATTCCACCACACATTCCATTCCACTGAGAAGGAATCTTTGGCAGTAGTTTAATTATTCTAGTGCCCAAGGAATTTTATGCTTGCCCCAAGTACATTATTCACACTATCACATATTGTATTGCAGGTCACACATAATCTGCAATTTGTTTAATAATTCTTTTATCCTTTAACAAATAGACTTTAGGAAAGAGGAGATCAAGGAAAATCTAATTTAGTTTTTTTTTAAAAAAATAAAAGATTCATAAACACTGCGTAAAAAGAATAGTAATTATGTTTTAAAAAGAGGTTACATTGCAGAAACTGTAGACCAGAGGTGGGTTCCTACAGGTTGGACCAGTTCAGCTGAATAGGTAGAAACTCGGTTTGCCACGCCCCCCAAATTGGTTCTATCAGCGGCAGAAGCATTTTTTCAGTACTGTGCATGCGTGCCAGTCTGGCATTTTATGATTACTCGAGCAGAGTTAAGCAAGGGTTAAAAGCCGAAAAATTCCTGACGTAGACGAGGCACGTCGTTCTCCTGCCTCCTCCTGTAGAGGGTGCTTTCTTAGAGGCTTTTTAAACAGTTAAGCAGAGTCATCCACAGTGACTCTGGCAGCAACTAGCTCAGCCTGACCTCAGCTCTTGCCTTTTTCCTTTACATTTTTTTTCTTTTCATGATGACAGGCAAGAGCAGAGTTGAAATCCTCTCTGAAACAGGAAAAGGTACATATGGGTCAGAGGGAGGAATTCAAACTTCATCCTCCTGGTGTGGGGCTTTGGGCAAAGGCTGGAGGGAAGTGCTCTCCCTCCCCAAGTGTAGTTTGATTGCAGGCAGAGCCACGTTGTCTTTTCAAATCTGTAATCAGTGAAGCTGGGCTGGATCCTTCCGGGGCTGGGGGAAAGACGTGTGTATGCTCCAGTATGGCTCTTTGACTAGCTTCCTGCCCTCCTCCTGTGATCTCCCTGACTCCCTCCAATCCAACTTTGTGTGTGTGTGTGTGTGTGTGTGTGCACGCGCACTTGTTTGAGAGAGAGAGTTTGAATGAGAGAGGGAAGGGGGTAGGAGAGATAGTCCAATCCAATGTGTGTGTGTGTGTGTGTGTGTGTGTGTGTGTGTGTGTGTTTGAGAGGGGGGAGTGGGGAAGAGGGAGGAAGGAGGGGAAGGAGAAGAAAAAGAATGAAGGAAACTTATTTAGCAAAGGAGAAAAACAAATGCTGTCACTTGAAATCAGAACTGAGCATGCCTGGCTGTGGAATTCTGGGAGTTGAAGTCGACAAGTCTAAAAAAAATTGAAACCCACCACTGTGTCAGTGCCTTACCAGCCATAAACCTCACCGCACATCACTGATGCACACATAGTGCACATCAAGCACACAGAGAGTGGGGCTCGGGTCCCTGACCAAACCAGCAGTGGCAGCAGCCGGAACCCAACCCTGTTGTAGACCTGTGCAAATTGCAATCTGATTCCACTCAAATTAGAGATCTTTTATGGCTTTTATTTTTAATTTATTTATTTTGCCCTACTTACAGATATGAGGATTTGTACGTTTTTGTCGATCTATAGGAGTGACTGTATCTCTGAACATGGGACAATACTTTCACTGCAGGAAGTAAGTCTTCTGGTCTGTCGTATATTCTCCAACTTACTCCCCTATTAATTTTTTTCCCTCTGCTTGCTAACAAGTTATTGCTGAAAACTGACAATGATTTAAATTGCTTGAAACTTGAAATTCCTTATTAATCATCCACTAAGGCCACCCAAGTGAAAGAAATCCCCCATTGGTGGAATGGGATCCCGACATTTCTTTCCATTAAAATTATATTTGGAAGCTGGTGCGGGGAGGAGGGTGGGGAATCACCCATCTGGTTCCTTCACTGTGACACCTCACTTCTAGTGGATTTAACACTGTTCATTAGTCAAGGAAATAAACAGCTCCATTTCCACATTATTCACACTATCACATAGTGTATTGCAGGTCATACATATTCTGCAACTTGTTTAATAATTCTTTTATCCTTTAACAAATTCCCATTAATCTCTGACCGGGACGAGCAATAATAGGTTACTTAGTCGTCATATATAAAAATCAGAATCAAGTATCTTTAATGGCTTCCATTAATTACATGTCTGCAGAAGAGGGGGAGAACAGAGGGGAGAAGAGCTAGCTCTCTTAAGCTCACTAGCTTGTCACTTGTCAAGAGGAATCTCATTTCTGAAATTAAAGCAATAATACCATTGGGTAAATCAAGCAAAAAATACATGCACTGGGAAGAAACAAAGAATACAATGTTTTGTTTGCTCTTCACTTAAAAGTTTTTGCTTTTCTTCTTAAAAGATTTTTTTCCAGTTAATCTCTCCCCTATAAAAATAATAATAAAAAATTTCACTAAAGGAAATAAAGAGCTTGCAAATTAATAGTGAGGACAATTGCTGTACTTCATGGTTACTTAGCATATGCATTTTTCTGCTTGATTGGACCCAAGTATACGTGTTCTCCTCTAATGTTACTAACCTTCCCATGCTATCTTGTTAACATTTCCACCATAAAACTGCTTTGAGGAAGGAACGTCTTTGCTTATGGTTATAACTGAATGCTTCTTGATTATAAAATTGTTGAAAGAAATAAAGTAACTTAAAAGATTACCATTCCAAGCCCTCTTGCTCAATACAGATTCTACAGTCAGGGAAGAAGAAATGGTTTTAACCCCCAGCTCTCTACTGAAATACTTATAGTGAATGTGTTCAAGAAGCAGGAATAAGAATCAAAGGGCTTTATATGGACTTCCAGCTTAACACAGATGAGCCTTTATGCTTGATTTTACATTGCAGTAAATGCCTGGCATTCCTTTTAAAGCCAAAAGAACCTCTACTTGGAGTGGCACTTTGAGATGCCAAGTTATGTTAGCATTCAGAGGGGATTTGCAGTGTTGCTTCTTAACCCAGCATCTGTATGTACACTGGGCTTCTATAATCCCATCCATGCATACTAATAATTTGTATGAAGGGCATGAGTATATCTGCCCATTAAAGAGAAAAACTAAGCAGAGGAAGCTGTAGAGTGAGAAGCTAATGAAATTATCTTGTTACATTACATCAGGTTCCTCAATTTAAGATTTAATTCTCACCAACAGAAATCCATGAGAAAAGGATTTACACTCAGAAACATCAGTTCCAACACTGAAATCTGGTAAACACAGTATAGGTTACAGTACTGGACCTAGAGCATGAAGATTTGGCTTTAAGGTCTCACTTTTTTCCAGGCTCCCAAAGTGGTCCTTTAACTAATCTTTCTTTTGAGTATAAAATGAAAGAAATGATTTATGCTGCCTTGATTTTAGAAAAAAGGGGAAATCGGAGAATATAAAACTGGTCCTAGGGATATTGTTCAAATGTTGCAATATGAGAAATAAAGGGAAATGGTTGGCAAAGGGACTTAGAAACAAGCATGGACAAGTGGATGACTCCAGGTTTGAAAGATAGAATTCTAACAGGTACAGTGGACAAGGGAAATGCTGTGGATATAATCTACCTTGATTTCAGCAAAGCTTTTTGACAAGATTCCATATGACATTTTCATTAACAAACTATTTAAGTGTGGCTGGAGGGCTCAACAGGACAGTTCACAACTGGCTGGCTAATTGTACTCAGAGAACCACCATTAATGGTTCTATACTGAGTTGGGGAGCTGTAATTACCTTGGTTCCTCAGAGATCAGTTTTAGGACCAATATTTTTCAACATTTTTCTTGGTTTGCATGATGATATTGATATCAAATTTATGGATACCTCAAAACTGAGAAGTCTGCTCAACATCCAGAATGGCAGAGTAAGATTATAGCCTAATCTGTACAGATTGGAAGATGGGGCTGAGAGAAACAAATTATACTTCAATGGGAAGAAATGTCAAAGATTATATTTCCGGAGAAACAGAGTAGGATACATGTACAAGAAATGGGATTTACCAAACTTGAAAACTTTGTATCTGGGGAGGACATGTTGGTAGTCACTGATAATAAATGGAACATGACAATATAGAAGGGCTAGAAGGGCTAATGCCCTTCTAGAGGGGCTAATGCAATTCTGTAGTTCATTACATGTAGCATGATATCGAAAACATGATGTTAATATTCATCTCTACTCAGTGATTAATTATACTTCTGGTGAGATTATACCTGGATCACTGCACATAGTTCTGGAGATTCCATTTCAATCAGGATATTGACAGATTGGAGAGGATTCAGAAGAGGGTAGCAAAGATGACAGCAATTTGAGAACATGCCTTATCAGGACACTTTGATGGAACTTTGAATGCTTAGTCTGAAGAAAATAAGATTTAGGGAAGACATTATAAGTTTGGTCAAGTGCATAAAGGAAAGTTAAAGAGAAGGTGACCAGTCACTTAGGTGGTGAGGGCTTGGTTGTACAAGTAAACAACAGCCAATGACTTAATAGTCAGACATCAACACCCCAATCAACATCTAAAAAGCTACATTAGATCCTTCAACATTATTCTGGGACATGGGACCTTCATTCATGGTGAATCATTATTGTCAATAACCACAGAAATTGTAACAAAAAATAAAAGCTATAAAATGTGTATTTAATTATAAGGAAAAGATTATGAAGCTATGATTTATATAACAGTAAAATACTCTACCTTATGGAGTTATGGGTTTTCCATTTTTGGAAAATGATTCTGTTATGTATTGCAGGGGGTTGGAGTAGATGATCCTTAAGAACTTTTCCAAGTCTACAACTGTATGGTTGTATGGGTGTGGAGAAATAAATTCTTTCATTCTTTTTCATTGCTGCCCCCTAGCAAAGGAATATCTCCCAGAATATGATGGAGGCTAGCAGAATATTTTTTTAATGTTGGTTGATATAGTATTCAGTATCAGTCCACATCTTGGCTCAGATTCAGATATATTGTGGTGAAAAAGTAATTGTTGAACTAACAAGGGACCCAGACTCCTTGGCTAACATCCAAAAAACATTTCCTTTGAAAAAGAGAGACAGAAAGAGAAAGAACATAACAAGCAGGACACTGCATACAAATGATGACATCTAACGTATTAAAACCACAGAGAGAGAAAGACTAAGCTTTTATTTGTGAAAACATTAGAAAGGCAATGTGGGTGCTTCTTTATGTTGACCTGTTGCTAGGGTGAGGTCATAGCTTAACTCGAACTAGATTTTTGGGAGCTTTTGTTCTGAAACACGGCTTAAGAATATGACCTAGCCCCTAGGTACGCCATCAGTGAATTAAACAACAGATTTCTTCTTTTTTAGAATTATCTCATTATGATTTATCTTATTTGGCCTTTCATCCTGAGAAACCAGAAATGGTTTAACCATACTTAGCCTTCCTTCCATTTGAAGGGATGGAATTCAAGTATATTTGAATATTTGAAGGTCAATGGTAAAACATCTGCTTTGCAGTGCAATTCCAGTTACAAGGATGAACTAATAGAAATGAGCCTTTTTCATCTGAGATGTTGGGGAATGAGAGGAATCTCAGAACCTAACATTTTAGGGTGAATCAGGCTCTTCAACAATTTGAGTGGTTCTCCAGAGATTGCATTGTTTAAAAGAAAAGGAGCCAAGTCCAAACATAGGGTGGCCGAGTAAAAAAAAGTAACAAGGACATATAAAAACATCAAAGATATTCAAAGGAAAACTATATTCTCAGTGTCACAATTGTAACAGCATCAAATCATTATTATGCAAAAAATAAAAACTGGGAAATTATGTTAATGAATTTGGGCCATGGGCTCTACTTTTGAAATTCAGTAGCAATTTGTACTGTTAAATTTAAGTAGCAACTCATTCCCAAAGCAACTGAAAGCCATAGAATCATACAGAGGACATGGTGCCTAAAACTCTATGGTGCCTAAAGCCCATAGAGTGTAACCTTCCTACTCTTGGGCAGATAAGCAGCCTAGGTTTCTTAATACAGGACATAGCATTCAACCAGGGATATGATGATGTATTATAGTGCACTAGTTCAAGCAAATACCATTAGAACTGATGCTGAATTAGCTATATTTTGAAATATTTTGACCATTAAAAAGGAATTCCATTCTATTGTTATCAATTAAATTCCTTTGTTTTTAGTAGTGCTGGAGGGGGATTTTTTCCCCATAAGTTTAAAGGAAGGAAATTTACTTTAGAAATTATGTCAAAAAAGAAGATGGTTTTGGAGAAATGATCATGGGAGAGAACATTGTTCTTTGCTTTGTCAATGTCTTAGATGACCAAGGGAATGAATGTTTTCTGCTGGATAATTTTCTTGCCAAAGGTCTCTAGCCTCCTCAGTTTTCTATAACTCCATTAAATCCCAAGAGAAGATGCCTGAAGGAATTTCTCCCACTGGGCTTTTAGAGTAATGATCCTGCTAACACTGCTAAGGATCAGGACTCCCTTTGAGAATTTGTTGGATAAATTCTCCAATTTCATCTGGAGAAATTCAAATAAATCATTCCGCAGGGTCTTCATCATACAAATTTGACATGCAAATTTTTTGAGTTGTGAGCCGCCCTGAGTCCCGTCAGGGAAAAGGGCGGCATACAAATAAAATTAAACCTAAAAGGTTGCTTTACCCAAGTCTACATTTTTTTGATATTAGTAGAGATTCATCCATGGATAAAATTGCCATACTCCCTTTACTGAAACCGAGCCGCTTGGTTGTTACACTTGCTATGATATCTATAAAATATTGATCATTTTTACATGTAGCTACTGTTATCAGTGGGATGTGGTGGCTCCGTGGCTAAGACGCTGAACTTGTTGATCAGAAGGTCGGCAGTTCAGCAGTTCGAATCCCTAGTGCTGCATAATGGAGTGGGCTCCTGGTACTTGTCCCAGCTTCTGCCAATTTAAAAGCATGTAAAAATGCAAGTAGAAAAATAGGAACCACCTTTGGCGGGAAGGTAACAGCATTCCGTGTGCCTTTGGTGTTTAGTCATGAGGCCATATGACCATGGAGACATCTTCGGACAGCGCTGGCTCTTCGGCTTAGAAATGGAAATGAGTAAATGCAACCCCCCTAGAGTCGGCAATGACTAGCGCATATATGTGAGGAGAACCTTTACCTTACTGTTTTCAGATCAATATAAAGTAGTTTCTCTGAATGTGGCCAAATTCTGCTATCCTATATTTGAAATCAGGCAAGCTTTCATTGCCCACTGTTAATCTACCACCAATTGCAATATATTATTCTGCCTATCTTTTATTTTTATTTTTTACTGTTATTATTGCAACAATAGAAAGTGACTCCATGCTCTGAATAGCACATTTGGGAATTTTTAGCCCCTCTGCTTTAGATAAAGTGTGCCTTTCTTAATTCAAAATCTGGTAACTCAACAAAGTAAACTGAATTGGGAGGCTCTTAGCTAATTCAGTTACATGAAGCCCCTGACATTTTCCCTATAGCTGACAAAATTGTCTTCCTGTAAACCAGCCAGCAGAGCATTAGTATTCTGCCTAATGAGGGAGCAAGGTCTGTTTCTTCTTCTTCACAGTGTCCTATCACTAACTTCTAATTTCTAGGTGAACTAGAATTTCTAAGATTAATTCAAGATTTGCAGCATGAACAATTTCTTTAGAAAATGCCAAATTCTAGCATTGTGAAGACACATACAATATCTCTCTTTTCTATCTTCACTTCTATTAATTAAAAGGTCCCCAATACTGCATTTCTATGCTGTTTATGCTACCCTTTTGCCTATTCAAGACAGCTAATAATAAAATAAAAATAATTAAAAGTAAAATACCATGAAGCAAGTAAAATTACATAAATCTTAAAGTAATTGTTTATTTAGATGAAAAGAGCTCACTGCCTTTATCTGTTTATTGCCCTTTTCTGATTTTTTTTCAAACTCTACTTCCTTAAATGAGGCAACAGAAATCTAGACTGTGCAATACTATTTTGAGTCTGATGCCTCATATTATCTGACTGACTTGACATTCTTACTAGGCAACCTACCATTGATTTTGTCACAAAGTTTATAATTTCCAGTTTCCTGCATTTGCCATTTGTTGGCTTGGAAAAGGTTTATTCAGGAATTGTAGTCAACTTCAAACTGAAGTCACCTGTAACACTAGTTTTCTAGTTGTTTTCCAGGGTTCCATATTTTTCTAAAGGAACTCATTGACCAAAGACTATGTTTTTACTATTTCAATTGCACAATTTGAAGATCCATGTTTAGGTGAAGCCTTCAGATGTATTTTGTATATGTAGGATGCATAAGAATTTAATATGACAGAAAGAAAAAATGCTAAATATATGCAAATAATTGTATTACTGAAGATACATTTAATAAATTTAATTCACATGAAGTAAAGTTTAATTTCTGCCCTAGCCCTACCATTTATTTATTTAATAAACTGCCTCACTCCAGAGGCTGTAGGCCATATACAAAATTAAAAATATTAAATTAAAATAATGAAATTGTATGTCCTAGAATATAGTAATGGCATGGAGAAAGACAGAAAGACAGACAGACAGAGAGAGAGAAAGAGGTAGACAGACAGACATAATTTGCCCATCTTGCAACGTGACTCTGAATGGCTAACAAAATTTAAAAACCAAGCTACCAGTTAAATAAAAGCAATAAGCAATGACAAGACTACTATGGCAACCAAGAAAACCATCAACTAACCCATCTGACCTCAACTACCACCCTGCCAGATATGGGAAAATAGCCAAGTCTTAATAGCGCTGTATAAGAACAACAGGGTCAAGGTTAGCCTAACATTGGGTAGTAGGGTACCCAGAGGACAAGCATGATGGCAGAAAAGGTGCCTGGAAGAATAGGATATCTCAAAGGAGCGGAGAACAGCCATCAAGATGTTTCCCAGCATGGGTCCTCAATATTGTATCTTCTGATAGAAGGAGATCTTTAGTATGCACCCCCACCCCTCTTCACTCAGGCAAAAATGATTTGGGATAGATACTCAGTCCTGGTAGCTCCAGCTAGTATAAAAGGGAAGAAGGGACTTTTGGTATGGCAAGTAGAAAGAGTAGCTTAGGCGCAAGACTCAAATTCTTACTTTGGCTCAGAAATCCTTTCCATGTTTTCCCTCCATTCAGCTGAAATGGGAAAATCAAAAGTCAGCAAATTACACTAAGGCAGCTCATGGTGTCATCCCTCTTCAATGAATATGTCAACTACTCTGAATGCTTTTTGAAAATGATTAGTGCAAAAGCATTCTTAGAATGGAAGATTTTATTGATAGGAAGTTGTTCAACAACAAAAAAGAAGAAGAAACTGAATTCCTTTTACTCTTTGCAGGAAGGCAAATCTCAGTTGTCCAACTTCTATGGATCTCCCATGCCCCCATTCTTGTTTTTGATAAAGACATCAGTTTTACTGCAGGCACTCTTCTATCAGTAGTATTTCTATTCATCACACAATATCAATAGATATCTCCAGGAATTATAAAATCATAATGTTCTGATCAACTTTACTGCCCTGTATTTAGCTGAATAGTTATCATTTCATTTCAGAAGCCAAGGATTATCCTGTCCCAGATTAGCGTATTTTTCAGACTATAAAACCCACAGGACCATAAGACACATCTAGATTTATAGGAGGAAAACAAAAAAAATTATAGTTTTTGGCTTCAGCAGGTCATGTTTTCGCCCTCCCTGGCCCCCAGAAGGACTCTGCAGTTCTCTGCACGTCCCATTTTTGCCAAAAATGCACCCATTTTTGGCCTGCAGAGTGCTTCTTGGGGAGGGCAAAAATGGGATGTACAGAGGGTTTAGGAGCCCCAAAATGGGCCTATTTTTTGCAAAAATGAGATGTGTAGAACATTGCCAAGTGCTTCTGCAGACCGGGGGAGGGTGAAAATGTGACATGTATAGGGTTTGAGAGCCCAAAAAAAGGGCCTATTTTTTGTGAAAATGAGACATGCAGAGCACTGCAAAGTGCTTCTTGGGTGGTGGTGAGGGGCCAAAATGCTACACATGGAGGGTTTGGAAGGACAAAAACAGCCCCCTATTTGGTCTATAAGACACACCAAAATTTTCACCCACTGGGGAAGGAGTGCCTCTTATAATCTGAAAAATAGAGTAAATACTAATATAAATCAGTCAGGCCATGAATCAGTTAGTCAGAATTGGCCACATGAACTGAAATTAGCTCTCCAAAGTTCCCAAAAGGTGTATTTCCCAAACAGTCTGACACCTGGAAGGTTGAATTTGAATTTGTATATGGTCATCTGCACATCTGCAAATTCTTAATTATGAAAGTTGTTTTCTCTCTATATTGCCAGTCTTTTTTGTAACCAGGAAATAATAGAAGTTATAATTTTGTCCACCAAGATGGTATGAATTTTTGGAATATTATCTATCTGAATCAGTTTGTTCTAATTTGTATAAGGATTTTGTTCCAGGGTGTCTGTTTTAAAAAAAAGGTAATATTCCATCATGTATGAGAAAGAAATAAAGAAAGAAAGAAAGAAAGAAAGAAAGAAAGAAAGAAAGAAAGAAAGAAAGAAAGAAAGAGAAAGCTTTCTATTCAGCTGTCCTTTGACTGCTGTCTTTTGATGGATCTCATTATTAAAGAATCATTTAGCTTACATAATTGTCTTCTGCCATACATAATTCCAACCTTTCAATGTCTCTTCAAGTTGGCTTATTAGCCAAAATGCACTCTTTTGTTTTTGTGTCTTCATCTATCAAACTTGAAGGTGGACAGGTTCATCCATGTGCTAAGTTTAATAAGACAAAGATAATTAAGTGGGGGAAAGAATGTATTTTTGTATGTATTTGTGATATCAACTATCCTGAAATGCATTTTTATTGTTTCAGAAATCAGTTTACTTTAATATTTGGAGAAAATGCAATGACTAATGCATTCTCATTGCACATTCTGGGATGAAAGAAGAATGGGAGGAAAATTATGATTCTCCTTTGAAGAGTTCCAGTTAAATGCAATGAATGCACAGATACCTATAAATCTAGTCCAAATTTGTATTTACTGGTTTTCAGCATTTAATCCATTTCAATTTTCTCTTAAAAATGGAATTTTATATACAACTTCCCCTAATTCATTCGGTTTTATTATATGTTTCTCCAATGTATGCTTTAGTATAAGTGTGTTTAAATATTATTATTCCAATGTACAAGTTGTATACATGCACCTTTAATATGAAGGGATTTTTTTAAAGAAAAAAAGATTCCCAAATATGTATCTTTACAGACAACAGTTTTCGCAAACTGCTGAGTGCTTTGCATACATTTTTGTTTTTCTACACACAGATGGATGCTAACCAATGCCATTCATTGTTGTTTCCTGGGCTAATGGAATTTCATTTTAGAAGATAGTGCCAATCTGTCCATTAGAAGTTTGTGGGTTAGAGGTCATTAGACTTCTTGGGCATTGCCAAATGATCCCCCAAACAACATGCATTTCTCAGTGTAGTCTATGTTTTCAGTCAGTGTCATCTACATCTTTAAAAATGCATTGGAGAAAACCAATGTGTCTGTTATTGGGCCTTAGCTTTTTGAATTAGTCTGAACAGGAAAGATTCACAATATACCAGGTTTTTTAAAAAAATCCTGGGGAGAACTAACATTGTTATTGAAGCAATGGGTCTCTTTATTTTTAATGGGGACAGTCCCAAAGATGCTTTTTCTAGAGGCAACTAGACTTTTTGGTTTTATTTGAAAATAAGAGAGATGAGAAGCAAAACATCTTCAAAGAAAAACCAGAAAGTCCAGGTGTCTTTTGAAAAAGCACATTTGGGACAACCATGACCTGGAGGACTGAGAAACTCCATAGACATAATGGATCAGTCAATTACATCCTTCGTTGAACTTCTAGGTTCACACTGCAGCTATGGACATTGAAATTTCAAAATCATCAGATAGAAGGTTATGCTTAAACCTTACCACTTCATTTTACTGAGTTAGCTTTTCTTTAGAATATTAACTTATATAGCTTAGAAAGAGAGACCCAATTAAATGTTCTATATGCATGCTGCTTCTCAAGTGGGTGGGGTCATGGAGTATTTCATTATGATTTGGGTTAATTTTTTTAATTGGAGCATACTTAGTCTGCATATATTGGGGTGGAGAAGTAGGGCCCTTTTCCGATCTGTGAACTTCAACTCCCAGAATTCCTGAGCCACCCATACTGGCTCTGGAATTCTGGGAGTTGAAATTCACAGATAGTAAAAGGGCTATTGTTCCTCACCCGTGTTCTACATATTGCTCATTTAATCTATTTTGCTTTGCAATCAAATTTACCCTGTTCCAGGTTTGATTAGATGCCTTTTACTAACACTATGAAGGACTTGTGTTTCATGCTGCCTTCCATTCATAATGGACTATTAGCAGCCTTTTTTAAAAATCACATACACACATGCATTTACAGTCTTATTGGAAGGTTTTTTTTCCACCAAATGCCACTTTCAAAATTATATTTTCAGGAGGAGCGGACAGCTTTATTAAAAATGCATGGCTACAATGATCTGATAATGCGACGCTCCAATACCAACAGATGTTTTGTCTAACATGTTCCCCCAAGCTGTAGTCTGTGCCTCAGCATCTTTCATTTCCACTTTCTATCTACTGACGGTGGGTTGTCATGTATGTACCCTATAGCTATGAGCACCACTTTGCATCCAAGGCTGCCGCCACCATGCATAATGAGCTTCACAAGATGCTTGTTGCAATAACTCGGCACTTCCCCAACCATATGGAACGCAACACTCCAAAGCCCACAGACACTCTTTTCTTTAATTTTTTTAAAACTATATATAACAGTTCAAATTCTGAAACCATAATCTAAGTGATATCTAGAGAAGGTACATGAAAAGCTGCCGAAAACAAACTTAACACTTGTTCACATCATCTGTTACAAATGTCCAATTTGGGACAGTAAATTTCCTGGGAACCTGTTCTTCTGCTGAGTTGTAGCTTTATCTTTTCTTGTGCTCTTTCCTTTTGTGACACTTTTTTTTTCAACTATGCATATGTATTAAATGGGATTTGTTGTCCCTAGGTACCAATTTGCATAAAGTGCAAGCCATCATTGGTTGGAGTGAAGCAAATTACTTCTCTAGCAAGATCACACTTCTCTTCCCCACCCACCTCCCTTCTTTTTCTTCTTCTTTTAATTTTAACAAACCACAGGCAGAGGTTGTTAACAGCACTTAGGCAGATATGTAAAGTATCTTTTTTTCCCCAAAGCAGTTTGATCAAAGAAGGGGGGAAAGAAGTAGAAAAGAGGAGGAAAATGTTATTTAATTAAGACTGAAACCAAGAAGGTCCAGGACTGAGTTCTCTCTATTTACCTGTTAATAGCTATATTCTAGTTTTCTAATAAAATAAGAGGCTTATTTACAACTGGATTGATGGCTATTGCTGTTGCTACTATTTAGTGTAATTGTGCTAAAATCTGTCCTGCAATTTCTTAAAACTGTTGCCCCTGCAAATAAGTCTTTGCCTTCCTCTCCCATCCTGAGAATGGTTTACAGTTTCTTAAGGGAGGAAGAATTGTTCTGATCTTACCTTACTCAGAGGTAAGAAATGCTATGGATAAGAATGTATATTTGCCACATTCTATAATGGAGGAGTGCATCTCTTCAATTGTTTTGCAGCCTCCCTAGTTTTCCATTACAAAGTCCGATTGCAAGGGTCATCTGCTTTTTACTGAAGTATGAGACCTTAAAGACACCTGAGACAATGACAAGATACTCATTTCTGTCCCCTTTTACAACAATCTCCCCCAAAACACATTCCTAAAGGCATGCTCCACTGTCTCATTGGCCAAAGTTTGTATTCATTGCACAGAAACAAATCAGAGAATCTAGACGTATCTAGGTCAATCATGTTTCCAAATATAAAGTGAATAAAATTATATTATGTCAAACACTTAATCAATTTAACAGAATTGGGAGATCTAAAGAGGCAACTGGACTTTTTTGTTTTTTCTTTGAAGGTATTTTGCTTCTCATCCAAGAAGCTTCTTCAGCAAAATGTCTGCAAATAAAAACAAGAAAGTCCAGTTGCCTCTTGAAAAAGCACAATGGGGCAACAATGACCTGGATGACTGAAAATTTCCATGGACATTTAGCAGATCTAGACTGCAAAACCTGCCTGGTTACCAAAGAAGTGAGGAAATTCAATTTCTTTGCTGCCAATTAGGGGTAATTTAAATTTTTTCATCAATTTTTTTTTAGGTCATAGCAGTAGCTTAAATATTGTGGATGTTACAATGTTCTAGTCTAAGTTAACATGTCTTTGGTTAATTCAATGTGTTGTAGAAACTCTGTCATTTTACCGATTCTAAGTACTGGTAAGTCCATTATTTATGTGTCCTGTTACAGTAAACAATTCTCTGTTTCAAAGCTGTCAGATAACTATTCTATAAATGAGGATGGTTTTTGTTGTAAGTATTCAGTTCAAGTTCACAGAAAGAACCTAAACAACCAAAGAAGAAGAAGAAAATAGGAACATTTGGACAACTGAATGAAGAAACACATACTGTAGACTGCATAGTCTTTTCCACTATGTTGAGATGATCATGTATGAAATATTCTAAATTAAAATTTATGAATCAGCCAATTTGGGGGTGATATGTCTCTTCCTTGGAGTCAATAGGAAATAGCCTGATTGTGAGTTGCAACAAGGTTTTTACCCATGCACAGCTTTTTCATGTCAAATTCTACTCAATTTGTACAGAGAAATAGCAGCAGCACCCACAGTAAACTGTAACGTTCCAAAACAACAAATGCATCTTATCTTTACATAAATGTCTGACTTATATATTTGAATCCCATCATTTGAAGCAACTGGACCTGCATTTTCTTAATTGCATTACCATATAAGTTTCATCATTTCCCCTTTACTACTTTTCCAGACATGAAGGGAAGCCTGAGTGACAAGGGATACATTGAGAGGAATCTAGACCAGGAAGTGTGGCCCAATGTTCTTTAGTTTGTAGTAAATCTATGATATAACCTAAAGTTCATCTGTCAAAACCACTCTTTTAAGACTTCAACTCATATAAAGTGCTATTTCTTTCTTCACGTAGGCCAAACTGAAATGCATGGTGAAAGGAAAAGAATTATGGGGGTTTTTTTTCCTCTCAAAGAAAACAATTGCATAAGAGAAGACTGAAAGACCAGTTTTCATTCTGATTGGCTGGTTTGGTTAGGCCAAGAAAGCACATTCAAGCATTCATTATATTAGCTTGCTTTGTGAAGGGATGCTATTTAAGATTGCTTTCACCACCTCATCTGCTATTTGGATGAATAAGGTTGAACTAACAAGTCCGTCTGTGAAATTTAAGATTGCATTAGCTCCGATGTCAAGATTGTACCTGCTTAAGCAATCATATTTGCAGAAAATGCAAAATGCACCAGAAAAAAAATTAAAGGAAAGAAGATGTTGGACAAATATCAAATATGTGCCACAGCCATAAAAGTGAAGCTTGAGAGACCATTAGATGAAACAATCATTTTCTTCATCTTACCTGACTCCTTCTGGGTTCAAATAAAGTGGTATCAGTCAAATTGTTAGCAAGTGTACCTTTCTGCAGCCTTTTATCAGGTACAGTCCTTGTCATGCCTTTATGGTCTGGCCCAATTTGTATGGCAGTCTAGACTATGGTTGATTGGACCAAAAGAAGAAATACTTCAGCCTTCAGACTTCACTATGAAGACTACGGAGATTCACTTCATAATTAACTGGAACATTTTGCTAGAAGTAACTATGGAGATACTAAGTCATCCATAAGTTATGGTTGTACCAAAGGTGCTTTTTCAAGAGGCAACAGAACTTTCTGGTCTTTTAAGACGTTTTGCTTCTAATCCAAGAAGCTTTAATGACTCACTAAAAGAATACAAATGACCCACTGTCTGAAAAGAGTATAAATCTTTCCATTCCCCACCATCCAGTCAGAGCTGAAGAAGCATCTTGGTGGATAGAATGATAGAATAACAGAATTAGAAGGGACCTTGGAGGTGTTCTAGTCCAACCCCCTGCTTAGGCAGGAAACCCTACATCACTTCAGACAAATAGTTATCCAACATCTTCTTAAAAAATTATAGTACTGGAGCATTCACAACTTCTGGATGCAAGTTGTTTCACTGATCAATTGTTCTAACTGTCAGGAAATGTATCCTTAGTTCTAAGTTGCTTCTCTCCTTGATTTGTTTCCACCCATTGCTTCTTGTCCTACCCTTAGTTACTTAGGATAATAGCTTGACTCCCTCTTCTTTGTGGCAGCCCCTGAGATATTGGAACACAGCTAGCATGTCTCCTCTAGTCCTTCTTTTCATTAAACTAGACATACTCAGCTCCTGCAACCATTCCTCATATGTTTTAGCCTCCAAACCCCAAATCATCTTTGTTGCTCTTCTCCGCACTCTTACTAGAGTCTCAATATCTTTTTTACATTGTGGTGACCCAAACTGGATACAGTATTCTAAGTGTGGCCTTACCAAGACATTATAAAGTAATATTAACACTTCGTGTGAGCTTGATAAGAAGTGAAACTTCCTCAAAGGAAAAAATAGAAAGTACAGCTGTCTCTTGAAAAAAGCACTTTGGGACAACCATGACCTGGATGACTGAGAATATCCATAGACATTTAGCTATATTCTAGTTTTCTAATAAAATGAGATGCTGTTTACAACTGGAGTGATGGCTATTGCTGTTGCTAGTCCTGTTTCCTCTTGAAAAAGCACTTTTGGGATTTTGCTAGAAGAGGAATTGACTTTCTTAGTCCTTGCTTTCCCACGAAGAAAAATGTCTACACTGCTATGGCTCAGTTTTGCCTGAAAGACTTGTACTTTACATTCACAACCTTATTTGCAGATCCTCAGACACTCATTAGTTCATTAATTAAAACACCCTCTCTCTACCTGAAGAGAAGGATTCTTTTCTCTATAAGCCTTCCATAGGTTCCAAAACATTTCTGAAATGCAGACGAACTGCATATACACACACCTTAGCAGCTAGTATTTAACTGAAGAAATTCTACAGGTCTCAACCCTCCTGCCCTTTAATTGTCTTATACCTTCACATAAACACACACACACAATCTTTTTCAATTCTATATAAAAAAGTTTTGTTTTCATGTACATTAAGAAGCTTAGCCACTTATCAGAGGTGGAGTTGTGAACTGGAAATACAGCAGGCAGGAGCAAGCTCCCATTATTTAAACTAGGTCTGGTTAATGTGGAGATGTTCCAATTAAAGAAAACCATAAATCATTACCCATGTTTACTTCTGAAGTTACTAAGGTCTGGTTACAGGCAGCTCAATAGACTGGACCCTAATCTGAGACTACATTCTCTCTCTCTCTCTCTCTCTCTCTCTCTCTCTCTCTCTCTCTCTCTTTCTCTCTCTCTCTCTCTCTCTCTCTTCCCCTCTCTCTCTCTCTCTCACACACACAGGGGAGATACAGTCACAGATTAGGGTCTCTCTCTCTCTTACACACACACACACACACCGAGGAGGAGGAGGAGGAGGAGGAGGAGGATGAGTAGGCGGATTAGGAAGAAGAAGAACAAGAAGAAGAAAAAGAAGAATAAGAAGAAGAAGAAGAAGAAGAAGAAGAAGGAGAAGAAGAAACACAGAAATCTACCAATGCAATTTTGAGTGAAAAGAAAAGTGATGTGATTCATCATCCAAACCAAATTTATTTTGTATATCCAGCTCAGTTATAAAAAGCAGGGGGGAGGAGGGGAGATAATCTATTCTTCTACCATCTGATATACATTCAGTGACTGGATCACACATTGCCGTATGCTCTAAAATGATTTGTTTGGTATTTATTTCAGTAAAGAATGAATAACTGGAGGGGAAAGACTCAACTGGTCTGCCCTCAAATCTTGCTGCCATGGTACTTGTCCTAGTGGCAGTGCTTACATGACTGATAACCAGAGGCTTGGCATGACCTCCCTGGGAGCCTGACTTGTCTCCAATTGCTGATCCTTGTCTTTAGAGGGAGCAAAATCTCAAAGCAGAACAATTGAACGTCCTCACATTTTGTACCTCCAGCACAGCCTGTTTTAAGGGAGAGCAAAATGAAGAAAGAAGAAATAATGCAAGGGATTGGTGAGGTGAAAGGAAACTAAGAAGAAACATAACTCAGAGCTTCGCGAGAGTGCCAGCGAGGATGATTTACTTTGTTCAATCCAAGCAATGAAAACAACCAGGGAAGAGTTATTTTTTATCAGGTTAATACATTCCATGCTTCTTTTGTTGTAGCCTTTGCTTTCCCCCAGTGGGCACTGAAGCTGCCTGCTGATGTCCCTCATGCCTGAATGTCCCTGGCACAGATCATACTCTTGCTTCACACGGTGGCAATCGTTCAAGCAATTCCCACGACTGCCTTTATAAGAAGTCTCTCTCTTAAGCCCCTAGTTTAAGAATTTAGAGTAATCATGTAAAAATGATACCCCTGTGCTCTATGATCCACTGAATCTCGCTAATGCCAGATCCCAGAAGAGGGCTTATTAATGAAAAGATGCAATGCTTCACTCCTGGCTCATGTTTCACATGAATTTCTCTCATGGATTCAGCAGTAAACCTCACCATTGATAAAGTGGGTCTAATGAATCCCCTTACTCTATAAGTAAGGGAAAACATTGGACTGATTATATAGCTGCCTGCTTGCTTTTCTCAAATATATCAGAGATGCATTTAGCAATGACTAGGCTTGAGACAGAACTGTGCAATGGTGAGAGCAGTAGCTTCTGTGCTTCTGCCTCCAAGAATGAATGGTATTTGGTGCAGGGACTACTGGGGAGTATTCTAGCATACATAGCTAGTCAATCTCCATTATTATGTGATTTGTGTCAGGCCTGAAGCAATCTTTTCTTTTGCATCTTTGGCCTGCCACACTTTCTATTATTCTACTATGCATTTTCTATTGTGAGAAAATGGGAGGGGGGATTGTAAGGAGTTACATACCATGTAGCCATAACAAAATTCTTTCTGGGAAGCCAAGGTCATCCTTTGTATCTGCACTCTGCACCTGACCAGAATTGGATGGGTGGAACTGTCAGCATGGCAGTGGGAGATTGGACCATGTGATGGACTTGTGGTGTGGGGGCAAGATCTTGAACTTTCAAGTAGGTGGGGAAAACCAGGAAGCTTTCAGATTCAGGTTTTCCCAGATGTGCCAACATGGCTCTCTTAATAAATTGGAACTTTGAGCAATACTTTACCTTGGACTCTGATTTACTTTTAGATGCTATTTGGAACTCTGAAAATATACACTGAAGTCATCTAGAAAAACCATTAATTCTGTTGCTGTGGCTGAGAATGGTCTTGAAGGGAGCTTTTCCAGGGTTACCAAACTTTCTTAATACATTTCAATGGGATGTTATGGTTTCTTGAAACAAAGTTGATTGCCTTATGAACCACCTAGCAAAATATTTTCCATAATTTTGGTGTTGCTACTGGGAAGATTTTGCTCTGAATGCCAAACAACATAGAAAACAAACTACCTTAAAACATTTTATGCCTAAGTTCCTAAAGTAATAATTCATCTAGAACTAAAAGAGTTATTCATCCTTATTGACATGTACACTTTTTAAAATTCTCATTTGATCTTCCTTATCCACAATCCTTACAGCAGTTACATATGAGGTAGATCCTATACAATTACAGATGTCTTGTGTTTTTCATGTGGGCATTGATAACCAACATGTCACCCATTCTTAGGATAAATGCCAGAATAGAGTTGAAGTCCTTCAGTATAAACTATTTAGCACCAGTGGTTTTTAGTTTACTCAATTTGAGAAACTCATTTCATTTTATTCTGGTTTATGAGATATACAACAAAACAAAATAACTACAATTATTGTCCCAGCAGTAGAACAATTACTAAGCCACTTGATTTGAAGCAAGATGTGTTCAAACAAAAAATCTGAAGCCATGGTTCTACTTTCAGGATTCCTTAGAAATTCCTTTAAATTATTTATGCACTGAATTTGAGCATATCTTTCTATCAATGATTGGGGATTGATAGGGATACTTGCTGAATGATCCTGAATTATATATTCTGGAAAAATAAATATATATACTTTCAACTGTTAAGGCAGTGGAGAAATGTAAGCTGCAGAGATCTTGCTGCTCAGCCCCCAATTCAAATCATAAGAATCATTCATACTAGCAAAACCAATAATCTTCATTTATGGTTCCAATAGGTAGTTCAATGATCCTATGCAAAGTTTACGTTTGTCTATTTAGTGAAGCAGGGCATTCGTTGAAGGGCAAATTCAAATACTCTCAAACTTTGCCGAAGGATCTGGAATTGAGCTTTGTAACTCAAGACCTTCTCATCTCATTAACCCACATCCCAGTATCCCTTGTGGATTTAGGGAAGAAGTAAGTCCTAACATTTTGTCTAGCCATTCTGCTTTTACATTTCCTCATCATGCACAAACAGGTGTTTAACCTGAATATTATTGAATGAAAGATTAGAGCTGTTTTCTTTAGTTCATTTCATTCTGGGTATATTATGTGATTTTGTGTTTTCCTTGTAGGGCACCACCATTTCAGAAATGGCCACACTTTAATTGCTACATAGGTAGAGCTCAGATACATTCTTACTCATGAAGGCTGCTTTCTTTATCCAAGGGGTCCTCAAAACATTTTGAGGCCTTATGGGAAAATTAGAGGGGAGTTGTTTTTTCTCTTTTTCTGCCCGAAGGCAGGCAGGCAGCCAAGCTTTGCCAAACTGGTAGCGCTGCTCATAAGGACTGCCGCCAATGGTGGGTTTCAATTTTTTTTAGAATCTCTTCGGTAGGTGTGGCCTGCTTTGTGGGAGTGGCTTGCCAGCCATGTGACTGGGTGGGAGTGGTTGCCAGCCATGGGTGGGAGTGGATGGCCAGCCATGTGACTGGGTGGGAGTGGCCTGGTAGTCATGTGACTGGGTGGGCATGGCCAACTTGTAAAATGTGGTGAAATGTGGTCACTTAACAACACTCTTGCTTAGCAACCAAAATGTTGGCTCAGAAACTCTGGCATTTGAAGCACGCAAGTCTTAAAGCTGTCAAGTTACAAGACCCTTGCACCCCTAACTCTTTAGAAAAAACCCCAGAGGTGTTCAAACTTGACAGCTTTAAGACTTGTGGACATCAACTCCCAGAATTCCTCCTCTCACTCTTCATCTTGATGATGTGCGGACAGGCAGGGGGAGGGAGCTGGAACCGGTTCTAAATGGCACTGTAGATTTGTGGAACCTCTTCCATAGAAGAGGTTAGAACTGGCAGGAACCCATCCCTGACTGCCACTACCAAGATGTCCATGGAGCTGAGCAGAAATGGCTCCCCCTTGCTGGTGAAGGTCAGTTCCCAAGGTGTTGATGGTGGGGAACTGAACTCCTAGGAATTCCTGGTCCACTCTGCTTGGGGTGGTAAAGTGGATCTTCTGAATAGAATGGACTGTGTGATGCAGGTAGACAATATTATACAGGACCATGTGATGCACATTCCCAGTTGGAAATGCTACGGTCTCTGAGGGACGAAAGCTGCCTTTTTTCCATTCCTTCCTGCTACCATGTTAGAAGATTGTCACCGAAAGGAAAGTTGGCACCTTTCTGTGCCTAGCAATCTTATAGCTCTAGTGTTTCATCGGGGGGAGTCCTCTTTTTGGGTGCAAACTAATCAATGAGAGAAGCAACTTAGAACTGAGGAGAAATTTCCTGACAGTTGAACAATTAATCAGTGGAACAGCTTGCCTCCAGAAGTTGTGAATGCCCCAACACTGGAAATCTTTAAGAAGATGTTGGATAGCCATTTGTCTGGAATGTATAGGGTTTCCTGCTGAGGCAGGAGGTTGGACTAGAAGACCTCTAAGGTCCCTTCCAACTCTGTTCTCTGTTCTATTCTGTTCTATTCTATTCTGTTCTGTTCTATTCTAATCTATTCTCTTTTGCCTGGGTCTTTAGTTTCTACATTTCCCATGAGACAATATGGTAGCTCTCTCATTCTCTCTGTTCCTCCCTCCCTCCTCTCCTCCCTCCGTCTCTCTCACCCCACTGTCCTCCCTCTCCATTTGTGTATGTGTTCCTGCCTCCTTCTGAATGCATGCTTTTAGGTTAAAATTTTTGTTTAAAAAATTGCCTCATTATTTATACCAGAAGCATTCCAGCATAAAAACAGAGATAACAAAACCATAGAAGATGAGACATTAAGCCTACGGGAGATGGGAGTAAGGTTTTGGAGCTGAGGAAGCATGAAAAAAATTCACTGAAGAACATAAATAAAATGCATACATAGAGATCCTTTGAATGAATACAAAATCCCAGTGAGGAAGGGATAGAGCACACATCCTCTTCCTCAAAGCTAATGCGTGATAATCTTTGTGTCACTTTCTGTGCTTAAAACCCAATTTGGAGAGTAGCAGGTCTGCCTTCACACAGTGCTGCAAGTGACCTCCAGTTGCTTTTCAAACATGATGCAGAGAGTATGGTTAAAAAAATCAAGATGGGGCCATGATTGTGATGGCTGGATGCATACTTTTGTGAAAGTGCAACATAATAGTTGGATGAGAATTGCACATCAAAACCTCTAGACTTTTATCTTAGTTGTGTTCTGATCATTATTTTTACTGACTACAGATACATGAAATCCAATTATGTGACCTTTAAAAAAGAAGTCATCTCTATTGAAATATTAATGTTGTATCTGAATAATGTTTTTTTTGTTATTTACTGTACTTGTTAAGGTTGTCCAACTCCAAGAACACTCTGGGTAATGTACAGTAAGAACATTCAACCAATGGAACAGCTTGCCTTCAGAAGTTGTGAGTCCTCCAACATTGGACGCTTTTAAAAAGAGACTGGATAGCCACTTTTCTATAATGGTACAGGGTCTCCAGCTTGAGCAGGGGGTTGGACTAGAGGACTTCCAAGGCCCTTTCTAATGTTCTTATTCTCTTTTGTCTGTACATTAAAAAAAGCACATTAAAAGCTACATGATTGATGAAGTCAAAACAACACTGCCTAAGATGAAAACTCCATAGCCACCCTAAAACCCGGCCTGGGAATATAACTAGGTCTTATGAGACTTCCAGAAACTAAGAAGAGTGAAAGCCATGTGTATATCCAAGGAACTGCTATTCCACAGAGCAGAAGTTGTGACAAAGAAGGAAGTTCTCCTTGCTATCATAAGATGATAGCATTTGATTAATGGGACCTGGAGCAAACCCTCTTTACCATTCAGATGGAAACAATTGGACACAGGTGGTCCCTCAAGGACTTTATAGTTGATAACCAGCAGCTTGAATTATATCCAATCGATAACCAATGCAGCTTGTGTGGAAGTGATGAGATGTGGGCATAACGATGCCCATTACTGCTCACATTGCTGCATTTTGAACCAGTTATTTCTTCTGCTGTTTTTGACATGACCATGAGGTCATGGGAAGCATCATCATATTCACTAAAAGGAACCAATAGGCAGCATTACGGATGAAATTATCGCACAACTGATAATTGAATAAGAAAAAGACCACTGGTGAAAATCCATCAATTTACCATTAAGTTCAGAGTAAATACTGAGATGGATAGCTAATGGGCTGCTTCAAGGATCTTAAGTCAGGTTCACATGAAATGTACATCACAATACAAATTCCACTCCTTATGTACTGGCATGTAACACTAAGATGCAACTATGGAAGGGTAGACCTTTCCCCTGTAATGTTATAATGCAGAGCTGGAGGGAGAATTCTGGGAGTTAAAGTTCACAAGTCTTAAAGTTGCCAAGTTTGAAGACCTCTGTTATAATGCACGCTTCATCATTTTGGCCTCGTTGGGGATGGATGCCTAAGCTGATAAATAATTAGATAACACAGTTTGAATTTCCTGAACTCTATTGTAAAAAAGAAGAGCACCACTGATTGAACAACGACTCTAAATAGGTCTTTTGGGCAAGGGAGCCTGACAGGAATTTCAGCCAGCAAAAGAAGCCACTCCAATTGCAACTGGAAAGCTATCATGGATCAATATGTCCTTCCTCTCCTTTGTGGCAATGACACTAATTTTGGGCAGTTGGAATGTTTCCCTTTCTTATGGGATTTACAGTGTGAGTTGTGCTACATTGTTTTCATCATCATTCCAACAAGCCCTGCTTGTTGGGGAATCACACTCTGACACTCTTCTAACCTCATGTTCAAAAAGAAGACATTATAAAAGGGTCAGAATGCCCCAGAGGGTCCCCTTTAGTGAGAACTTTCCCTGTCAGTTTACCTTTTCATTTCCTGAGCTCTCCTGTGATTATTAGTGCACCGAAGGAATAAAAATAACTTCATATTCCTACATGAATCATAAATACAGTCTTTTTATTTCATCAAAGAGGTTGGCAGATTTACAGTCTTTTGCAACGTCTATGCAATGTGAATGACATACCTTTAATTTCGCCCACAGGCTTGTCAGGCCCAAATGAAAAAAGAGTGAAAAATAGAAGATTTCTCAAAACATTTCACTGTTGCTATGAATTTGCCAGGTATGAGTATAAAATTCCACAGCAATCAACCAGTCCAATTGATCTAGTTATGCTGTGAAAAAGTAACATTCAAAAATGCTCCTCAGACTCTGCATTGGAATACAGTTCTCAAAGTGTCTCAGTTCTGGTGTCCACTTTGAGAATGTTCTTCTGAAGGAGAATAGGCAGGTCCCAGCATGGAGAGGCACTGCCAATCAGTAAATATAGTTTTGTTTGCTTGGACATTTCTGCGATGACTTTATTGATTGTTACATCTAACAAGTATTGACATAGTTTACCATTTAAATTGCTTGAGTAATGATTTTGATTGTGCTTTATTTTACTACATTATATATCATTTGCCTGTTATATTATTAAAAACCTCTTTGAGATTTTATAATTAAATGCTTGTGTGTGTGTGTGTGTGTGTGTGTGTGTGTGTGTGTGAGAGAGAGAGAGAGAGAGAGAGAGAGAGAGAGAGAGAGAGAGAGAGAGAGAGAGAGAGAGATGAATGATAGGTGTAATTCAAAATAATGTAAGAATGTTCCCACACCATTCTAAGATAGAAAGAACAAAAGTTTTAAGTACAAAAGGAGCTTGGGCTAAAAACAAGGTAGATTTGGGTTCTCTTAGAAAAAGTAATAAAAGAACACATTCTATAAGAGGATGATAGGATAGTAGCAAGTGACAGGGAATAGTAGAATTCCTCCATTCCTATTTTGTGTTTGTTTCCTCCCCATAGCCGAAGCTTCTTAATATGACATTAATAAAACAATTAACAAAGATGGTAATGGAAATCCAAGGTAAGTAAAAAGTTGATAAGAGAGCATATGTCAATCATACATAAGTTAAACCTTGATGATAAGGAAGCACCTGTCAATCACACATAAGTTAAGCCAGATATCTGTGAGTCTTTCAGTAGTCTGAAAAGTTATCTCGAAGCCCTTTTTGATCATCTGTGAGAAATCATGGAGAATGGGTATGGCATTTGAGTACTGGAGAAGGCTGATTATTCTTCGTAATTTTAAAAAGGAAGAAAAAAGGCACCTGGGTAAGTACAGTTTAATATGTTTACATCAGTATTGGGAAACCTTGGACAGTTACTTTAGGAGAATTTATGAAGGACTGCATAACTTTGCTTCTTTATCAAGAATAAATCATGACAAAATGATTCAATCTTTTTTTTCTGATGGAATGAACAGTTTATTTAAGTTTGAAAATATGGCTAACCTAATGGGCCTTGATTTCAATAAACCATTCACAAAGTTTCCTATGAGATAGTAGAAAGAGAAATGGCAATGGCAAATGGCAAAATTCATACTGGATAATGCTCATGTTACATAGATATAGAGCTTGCCTTCATATCAAGTTGGAAGGAAGTATAAAGTGTTCTAGATCCTGTGGTGTTGAACATATTTATAAATTATTTGGATGAATGTTTAGAAAATGCAATTATCAGTTTTGCAAATGGCAATGTTATAATGAATAGCAAACAGCTTATTTTAGAAGATTGTGACAAGCTGAAACAACAAGCATAAACGAGGAAGATGAATTTCAACAAAGGCAGATGCAAAATCCTAATCTGAACAGGAAAAATTAAAGGAGTGACCATAAGATAGCAATAGAAAACTTACTAGACAGCAGTTCATGTAAATAGAGTTTTGTTATCCTGGTGGATCCAAACTGGACATAAGCCATCAATATGATGATAATGAGAAAAACAAAAACAAATGCCATCCTAGGCTGTAATAACAGAAGCATTTTGTCAAGAGCAAGTATCACTCTTGATTAGTTGGGCTACATTCATAACAATGAGAACAATTCTGGGCACTGTGCTTAAAAAGGACATTAACAAACTGTGGGGTGTCCAGAGGATAGCAATCAAGGTGTTCAGGATAGCAACCAGGAAGAAAAAATGTATGAGGTCTGGTTGGAGGCACTTTTTATTATTATTTTAGCATGACGAGAGATGATAATTATCTTCAAGTATTTGAAAGACTGTCTTATACAAAACAAGGCATAATTATTCAAATTTAAATTACATTTAAATTACAAAAAAAAACATTTCAGTTGGACATGACAAATGGTTTTATAATAATATGAGCTGTCCAACAGTGGACTAAAATATCTCAAAAAGTGGACTGCTGTTCATGTCAAAATAGAGGCTGAAAAGCCATTTATGGTGTTGCTGTAGTAATAAATTCCTCCAGTGGGACAGGTTTGGTATAGTATGCATAGGGAACTAAGGCCCCTTTATGGCCTGTGAACTTCAACTCCCATGCTGGCTCAGGAATTCTGAGCGCTGAAGTCCACAAATTATAAAAGGGCCATAATTCCCCATCTCTGGTCTAGATAATCTTCAAGATACCTCCATCTTTAAATTTTTGTATGATTAAATGTAGCTTTCCTAAGCAATTTTCACAAATGTAAGATTCCTTAAACATGATGATTTAGAAACTCCCATCTTCTGAAAACAAAATGTGGAATATAAGCCTAAGAGATCCAATGTTTTGTTTAAAACTCCTCGGGAACAATAAGCAATTTATATCTTATACCATTATTCCTACACAAGAGGGTTAGCTACTTAGATGACAGCATATTTACAGTGTTTTATCTCAAAAGCAGAAAGGAAATATCTTCAGGAAAGTAAATGAGACATGCCAATCCCAGCTAACCTGACCAAGTTTAAGGACTCAACATAGATGAAATATAGTTTAAGCAGCATTATATGTACTGTATATAAAATGCAACTGATAACACTGTATAAGATGTTTAAGATGCTGTAGGCAAGAAGATGGTTTATCAACAGTAATTCTAAGCACTATTTCAGCCATAGGCTTATCTTTTATTAGGCAACAATAACCCTCTGACTATTCAGACTGGCTTCTAACTTTCTTATGGATGGTATGATCCATACCTAGAAAACAGAACTTTATTAATGAAAATATTCCACCCCATTTGAATCACATTACAGCCATATTAATAAGTATTTTTTTCCCGAAGGTAGAAAAAACAATGAGTCTCCAAAGAGCAGTTAACCGCTAGAATTTGGATCTATTATTGAACAGAGCTGTCTCGACCCTGCTGGATCACCAGGACAGATGTGGAAGACAACAGGACATCTTGGTTTAGTGCCAGTCATGAGAGGCAGTCAGGGGGGAACCTTGGAATTACAAGAAAGACATGATTGCACAAGCAGCAGGTGGAGAGCAAAAGACATTTCTGTAGCCAGAAGCAGCTAAGCCCGAAGGACCAAATGCTTCCAAAGATTTTTAACTCATCTCCCCTGCATCTAACAGGCAGTATCACCTCAGGCCAATCATCTCTGGTACTCAGAGCACACTGTGTCATGGCCTATTTGAAAACCTACCAAGTTTTTAACATACCAAAGGACAATACCAAATAAATGTGTTTTTGAGAATGCAAGAGAAATGGCGAGAGTATTCACAACGTACCTTCCTGAATGTCAGCAGTTTTTGCACAACCAAGAGTTCAGGATGGGTAATCAACCACACTTTAATTTTTTCAAATGAAACTGGAAGAGCTTCCCTGGAAGGGAAAGCTCTTCCAGCTCTATTGAGCTACAGGGGATTTCTTACCTTGGAATAAATGTTATTAATATATTTATTCCTTTAAAATATTTCTACCTGTCTTTTGAGTAGAACTAAAAAGAAAAAAAGAAAACTGATATGGTATCAACTGTAAAAGAAGGCAAACTGGATACAAAACTGAAATACAGATAATCCTCAATTTACAACCACAATTGAGTCCAGAATTTCTGTTCATAAGTGAGACATTTGTTAAGTCTGTTGTATTTGGCTCCCACATTGACTTTGCTTATCAGAAGGTGACTCCCAAGACACTGCAGCCATTATAAATATCAATCAATTACCAAGCATATGAATTTGATCACATGACCATAAGATGCTGCGACGGTCATGTGAAAAAGGGTCATAAGACACTTGTTTCAGTGTTGTTGTAACTTTGAACAGTGGTAAGTTGAGGACTACTAGTGATGGGTTGTAGGCAGTATACCCTGGTATGGGCATACCAGAGCCTGCCCAGAACACCGGATACTGTTCCAATCCGGTGCTCTGGAGGGCCCACCTACCCGCCCGAGCTCCTTAGCAGTCTTTTAAATCTTCAGCATTTCCACACATGCATACGGCGTGTACAGCACCTGCATGATGCTCCTCTGAGAAGCTGGAGCGTCACGGAGGCTCATGGAGGCTCGCAGAGGTGCTAAGACACATGTGTGTGCTGCACACATGTGCATGTGCGCTGTGCGCATGCATATGGACACCGCCGGACCTGTTCCAACTGTACCAGTTGGAACGGGATCCAGAACCCACCTCTGAGGACTACCTGTATCCCCACAGATGGCTAAGCTATGAAAGTCATCCATCATGCTTTAAAAGGTGGAGCATCTATTGCTAATGTGAAGAATTAGGCAGTCTTGCATGGAGAAAATACTATATTTCATAACCCCAGATCAGAGATAATTCACAGCTCCAATGTGATCCTCAGGGATGCCTCTTTGTCTTCCTCCAATGCTTTTGGATCTTCATGTTTTAATTGGAAAAAAGGTGGAAATTTAATTACTTTCTGTACCAAAGCATATAATAAAAGAACTGAAAAGCTTAATACTAAAAACAGATCAAAAAATATAATAATACAGAATTATCTTCCCAAGTGGAAAATTCCAACTTCACCTGCCCTGCCTCTGAAAAAAAGATTAGTGCAGTTCCTGCTGTTCATTGTCCTAAAAGATGGACTTCCTAAATATTTGAAGAAATGTCATCAAATAAGACCTTACTTTGCATGTCATTGCCAACAGTGGCATGAGGTTCTATTTATCCTAAAGATGTTCACTATCTAAAAGGAAAAGTTAAAGAAAGATAGTGTAAAATGCCTGAGCAGTTCACTCCTATCTTTTAGAACAGAGGTCTTCAAAATCAGCAACTTTAAGACTTGTGGACCTCAACTCCCAAAATTCTCCAGCCAGCATAGCTTGGGGACCCCTGTTTTAGAAGATTAGTTGCTATTTTCTCCTTTATTCCTCCCTTCATTTTTTTAAATACATGAGACTTCTTCTGCATCCTTGTCTAGGAATAAAATGTAGCTGCCCAGTTCCCAAAATGGCTCATCTCACTTGAGTCAGAGATGAGACACTTTCAACACATTCGTACCTAAGAACAACAAGATTCCTAGGTGGTGTGTGTGTTTTTTTAATGATCTGCATCCTTTCAACAACCTAAATCTATAAATTACCAGAATTTGGGGCCATGGATTGGTGGGTATTACACTCCTCAGATAGAAATATTACCCGATGAACTAAATTGACTTTATTGTAAAGCTATATTAACAGAAAGTTACAAATCTGAAAGTACAAATCCCCTGCCATTTCCTTTACAGCCTGAGAAGTTATGGAAGTTCCCTTCTGAGCCTTTTTCTTCATCCATTGTGCAGCTGTAGGTTATGCCTGCCCTTTTCTAGCCATTCCTTTGGTAGTATTACCACATTTCTCTAGGTCGGGGGAGGGTCAAACTCAAGGCCTGTAGGCAGGATGCAGCCTGTGGGGTGCTAAGATCTGGCCTGTGGGGCTACCCTGGAAACAGCAAAGGACTGGCCCTTGGTGTGAGGCCATCCCAGACAAAAATATTGCAGACCGTTTTTGCTGGCAAAGTGCTCGGGCCACCAAAGGCACCCCTGTCACAAGTGACATCAAACTGGCCATGCCCACCCCAGTCTCCAAGGTGAAAGACATGCCTGATGTGGCCCTCAATGAAATTGAGTCTGACATCCCTGCTCTAGGGCTTTTTTGCATGTGAAAGCAGCACAAATTATACTCATATATTTAATCCTACCACAAGGACAGGAGGAAGTAACAATAATGTTACTGTGTGGTTAGTATGACTCTTCATTTTTCTTAGGAAAATTCTTGTTTAGTATTCAGTAAATCTGGAGGTAGAAAACTTTTTTTTTAAAAAAAAAATAACTAAACATTTACCTTAAAATTAACTGCTGAAGACTGCACCTTATTGTATCTGGGAATACTCTGATATGGCCGCCAATCACAACACTACTGAGGAAGGAGGCAATTTGGAATGTCCCATGCCACTGAAAATAGAATTGAAAAGGTCTCTTAGTTAAATGTATCAAATTCATTCTTGATTGTGAGGTACTACCTTGTCTACAGTTAAAGGACAGATTAATGAAAACTATGTTGCCGTCTATGCTTGCTTCAGGTGTTCCTAATGCCCACCAGTAGCCTCAGCTCAGGACCCATTCATGAGGCAGCTGGGCTCCGCATGAAGCTATTCTTTCAACTTCGTTTGCCAAAAGTGTGAAAGTCCAATTCCCTATTGCCTTTCTATGCTCTGTTAATTGCATATATTTAGCTCTTGGAGAAAGAATAACTTAACTTCTAATTTTGTAAAGAAACAGATCCAATCTTGGTTATTTTACTATGAAAGTCTCTGATACGACTCTGTTTTCTAAGGAGACATTAATGATTCTAAAACTAATATTCATTGTTTGAAAAGCCATAGCAGCCTTGGCATTTACTTAACCTTTTGTCTCATGTATGAGGTTGTGGTGGCCTAAATCCATTTCTTAATTAGTATCTTCTCTCTCTGTCTCCATTTTCTTTTTTTCTCTCGCTCTCTCTGACTTACACAGACTCACATACACATAGTCTCTCATTCATTTCCCCCCTCAAACTGACATTATTTATTAAACAATCTGCATATCACTATTAGAACAAGAAAGTCTGGAAGTAAATTGTAGGAGGCACCTTACATTCAATATATCTAAGCCCTTCACCTTTTCTTTTTCTTTTTTAAAGATATAATTATGGAAGAAAAAAGGAGATAATCTAGGCTAACCAAGCTTTGTGACTCCTTAATGGGAATTGCACAGCCAATAAAATTGACAATGCTTGGCGAATAGGAGGAGATTAGTCCAATGCATCTGAATATAGTTATATAAGTTTTCCTTTAAAAAAAATATTCAAAATATAATTAAGTTGTTTAACACTACATTAAAAAATAATATTTTGGGAAGAATTGCTAGGAAAAAAATATAATTTCTATGTTGGTTTCAAATTTATTGTTCCTGGAGATCTGGCTACCTAAGGTGGTTATCTTATTTAGCTGTTGATCACCCGCAGACCACCAAATTAGAAACTACATGCATTGTGAAGAATTTTGATGTTTCTTTTACAATCCTATAAGGCTAAGAAAGAGAGAGGCTTTGTTTGGGCAGGACTTTCACTGTCTGAGTTTGAATGACACGCTTATATAGTGAATTAGAGACTTCATGACTTTATTGCATCAGTTGGTTGTTTCAGTAACTAGGTTAAGCATATCGTGTGCAACCAGCCATTCAGGAGAGGTAAGCATACCCCCCCCCCCCAAAATCTATCAAATAGATAATTTCAAGAGAATTATTACAAGAGAAGGAGCAATTTATAATGTCAAATTATTGTAATGCGCTCTACATGGGGCTGCCCTTGAAGAGTGTTCGAAGACTCTAGTTAGTCCAGAACGCAGCCGCGCGAACGATTGTGGGTGCACCCAGGTACACCCACGTCACGCCTATCCTCCATGAGTGCACTGGCTACCCATTAGTCTCTGAATCCACTTCAAGGTGCTGGTCGCTACCTATAAAGCCCTACATGGCATCGGACCTGGGTACCTGAGAGACCACCTCCTGCCGATTACCTCCCTCAGACCGATTAGATCTCACAGGTTAGGTCTCCTCTGGATTCCATCTGCCAGCCAATGTCGGCTGGCGATCCCCCGGGGGAGAGCCTTCTCTGTTGCAGCTCCAGCCCTCTGGAATGATCTCCCTGTCGAGATCCGGACCCTTACTACCCTCCCAGCCTTCCGCAAAGCCACCAAGTCCTGGCTGCTCCAGCTGGCTGGGGGGCCTGTGAAATATCCAGCCCCACGGAAATTGTGAATGTTGTGGTTTTGTTTTTAAAGTGTTGTCTTTGTCTAGTTTTCCCCCTTTCCCTTGTCTATTGTGAACCGCCCAGAGTCCTTCAGGAGTGGACGGCATACAAGACAAATAAAATCAAAATCAAATCAAGTCTTCCTGTAGGATTGATTGAAGGTGGGAAGCAGGGTGTCTGAGGACTGCTTGGAGAGAGAATTTTAAAGTGAAAGAAAGAATATTCCTCTCCTCATTGTATAAGTATAAATACAATTCAGACATGGGTATTTTGTTAAAATGTACTCTGTGGAAAAATTTAAAGCAAATTATTTTTCATTAAAGTGCATGAAAAGTGGAAAGAAATGCAGGATAATTTCTTTGCCTTGCAGACACATTATTACATACCAACAATTTGCAAAGTATATTGTGAGGCTGTCTGAAAATAAAATTTTAAAAATCTCATGAAGAATGGATGAAAGAATTAAATGTTAAGTATAGAATGAGCAAATTATGGGAAGACATGGTAGCCATCTTCAAATATATGAAACATTGTAATGCAGAGGAAGAAGATGGGTTGATTCCTATTGCTCCATTAAGAAGAATTAGAACTAAATGCTAGAATTCTCTGATAATTTAATTTTGTCTAAATATTAGGAGAAATGTCCTAATAGTAGGAACTATGTCCTTCCTCCTTCCTTCCTTCCTTCCTTCCTTCCTTCCTTCCTTCCTTCCTTCCTTCCCTCCCTCCTCCCTTCCTTCCACAAATAACTCAAGGTGGCAAACATGCCTAATAGTCTTTCCTCCTGCTGTTTTTCCTCACAAGAACCCTGTTAGGTGGGTTGGGCTGAGAGAGAATGACTGGTCCAAATTCACCAGCTGGCTTTTATAGCTAAGGCTATGGATTGCCTTGGGATTGATGAGTTATAATAGCAATAGCAGTTAGACTTATATACCACTTCATAGGGCTTTCAGCCCTCTCTAAGCAGTTTACAGAGTCAGCATATTGCCCCCACAGTCTGGGTCCTCATTTTATCCACCTCGGAAGGATGGCAGGCTGAGTCAACCCTGAGCTGGTGAGATTTGAACTGCTGAACTGCAGCTAACAAGTCAGCTGAAGTGGCTGCAGTACTGCACTCTAACCACTGCGCCACCTCGGCTCAAAGAGTTTTCTTTCCTGAAAGTATTCAAGGAGAGGGAATAGATTAGTGTTGATGCTTTCCAGATAAACTGAGACTATAACTCCCAGAAGTCTTAGCCATTAAGACCAAACATTGATAGGGATGCTGCACTGATTGGTACCTAGGATGAAATGAACTCTGATTGCCCTTTCAGTGTCATGATTTTGTAATAATATATGCTTACTCAGTTGTTGCTAGTCAGAGTTAGGCAAATTATTTCACTTGATATGCAGTAGTTTCCAAGTGTATTGTAATCTTTAAATCTTTCTCTCAATTCATTTTTAATAAGTAAAAACTAGTAATCGGACCATGATCAGCATAAAGAAATGATTCCAGAAGTGAAAAAAATACATCTTCACAATATCATCTTTAAAGAGATACAAAGCATCCCCCACTTCCCCAGCCTGAAGAAATTATCAAGTATTTTGAACAAGACTTTATAAAATTCAGAGTTCCATTCACCCCTATTAACAACCAGCCTGCATTGTGCTACAAATGAATCTGTATTTAATGTAGATCAGGAATGCACCAAAGATTCATCCATGTTTCCATTGTGTCAGCTCAGCAGTGAGATTTAAAGGTTGGGGTGGCCAAAGTATTGAGATGCAAATCAGTCTCTGCTCACAGCCTCCTGCTGTGGTCCAAATTTGGTGGAGATCAAGTTCAGCCGCCTCTGATGAGGAATTTGTCATCCAGTCTTTGCTGGGATTCACAAATGAGTTGCAGCCACAAGTATCATTTTCAACAATATAATTGCAACGTAAGAGATTAAAGTTTGCACTAAAGACAGTCTGTCTGGTCTCCCATTATATTTGCCTAGTTGCACGTGAGTGTTTTTTAACCCGGCTGCATCGTTACCAAAGAGGCTCCTGTAGACAATGCGGTTGTGCACATCAGAGCTTACTGGCTCAGAAATATACACTTCTTGAATATAAACATTTCATGATTTTCTCTCTTTCTTTTTTTAATATGCAGATGGCAAAATACAGGCTGTTATCAACTCGTTTGGGGCTTCTTGAAGGAAAAGTGCCATTACGTTCTAAAACAAAAGAATAAAAACAGACTGCTTAAAAAAATACTGTGAAGAAGAAGCACGTTTGTTAATTACTGCTGAAAATCTCAGGTAAGAAATAACCAATTCAGACACTCACAATACAAAAATGTCTCCGGTTACTCGCTGGCTGTCTGGACTGTCTTTGCAAATCCCTAATATTCTCGGTCTCCTCCCTAGGCACCACGCATACATTTTAATGGTTCCAAAAAAAGAAAGCCTGCAACCAAGTAGTAATGAAGTGAAACTTAACATCATCTGGAAAATCAATTGACAGCCCTGTTGAGTAGGGGTTTTTTTGTTTTTTTGGTTTTTTTTTGAGAGAGAGAGAGAGAGAGAGAGAGAGAGAGAGAGAGAGACTGAGACTGCACAACTGCTATTTTGGAGGTGACAAAAGCTGTATCCAAGTTTCTGTAAATCTTTCCTGGGTCCAATAGCACTAAACACCATTTCAGTCCCCCCAGCATTTTATACTGTGGGGCTTAACAGAAACACATCTCATCTCTTGGCAAAGTCTCCACTTTATTCTTCACTGTGTATTTTCCACCCATATGTAACTTCAACCCAAGAAGCCCTATCATTTTCTTACAAGTAATGCAGAAGACCAATATCTACAGTAAAATTAGGACACAAGCCAATATGTATACAGTATGTGAGGTGCTTTTGGTACTGTCCATGGGGTTTTCATGGCAAAGATACTGGAGTGGATTGCAACATATGGCTGTGAAAGTTGGACCATAAGAAAGGCTGAGTAGCAAAGAATTGAGGCTTTTGAACTATGGTGCTGGAGAAGAGTCCTGCAAGTCTCTTGGACTGCAAGGAGATCAAACCGGTTAGACCTAGAGGAGATCAATCCTGAATGGTCTTTAGAAGGCCAGATCCTGAAGATGAAGCTCAAATACTTTGGCCACCTAATAAGAAGGAAGGACTCACTGGAGAAGAGCTTAATGCTGGGAATGATTGAGGGCAAAAGAAGAAGGGGATGACAGAGAATGGGATGACTGGATGGAGTCACCGAAGCAGTCGGTGTGAGCTTAAATGGACTGGGGGATGGTAGAGGACAGGGAGGCCTGGAGGAATGTTGTCCATGGGGTTGTGATGGGTCGGGCATGACTTCGCAACTAATAACAAAATGTGAGTTGCAAATATGTGAAATGTCAATGAAAGGGGCACAAAGCCAGAGTCCTGGATCATAAATAGTCGGTTTCAGCAAACGTATCACACTCTGTAGCTTATAGTGGAATATTTGCATAGTTCATATCATGGGTGAGCTTTAAAAATCACTGCACCATTGCTGGGTGGGCATGGTCATGGTGGGCATGGCCTAGTCAGCCTCCTGCACCACAGCAGGAGGGGCATTTTTCACCCTCCCCTAGCTCCAGAGGCTTTCCTCAAGCTTCTGGGAGGATGAAAACTGGCCTATTTCTGGACTTCTGGAACCTCTAGTAGGCCCATTTTCCCCCCTTTCCCCAAGCCTCCATGTGAACTCTGCACTTACCTGGCATGATTAATGGGTGGCGTGAAGACTCCTGGGAGGGGATGGGCAGGGTGGCCATGGCCAGCCAGGAGTGGCATTTGGGGGTTCACCAAAGTAGGCAGAATCCTAGCTAGAGGATTGGCCGAACCCATGAGAACCACCAGCAGCCAACTTCTAGTTCACACATAATGCAAAAGTAATGTTTTTAAGCCATGATTTATTCAACAAGGCAAAAAAAAAAACAGCTTTTTATTACACTCTGTCATAGTGTACTGCACATGTACACTATGTGGAGTACTCCACATGTCACCCTAATACCCTAACATTTAAAGCTTGAAACTGCATTATGATGTAAGAGATATGAAGTGACCATTGTGCCCATCACTGATTGTTCTAAATGAAGTGTTTGTAAAACTAAAATGTTTGAAACCCCAGCTACATTCCAGCTGTCTATCAGGTCCTTCAGAACAGACTTTTGGGCTTGAATCTGTAATGATTCCATACAATACATCTTACTGGGGCTTGGCTCCCTTTTCTCCTAAAAGAGGAGACTGTTCTGGACTGATACCATTTTTAAAATTTCTCTTGACTTTTTCTGAGATGAGTGGAGTCTGTGGTTTGCCAGGAACTTATGCTTTATCCTTGAGTTTACTATAAATGCTCTTTATATTGCAGACTACAATAGTCCTTTGAGTGGTGTATATGGGCTAAATTTACAAAAGTAGCTAAGGATAAGAGAATGTGAATAGGTCAAGGCTAAAACTGTTGAATTGGAATTATTATTTTTAATTAACCAGATTAATGAAAAAGAGTTAATATAATTATTTCCCACATTTTCTTCTGTCATATTAAAAATTATAATTCTTAAGGTGACCAACTTTTTTACAATGAAAAGGAGGACAAATAAATTGAAAAAAATACCATAAATAAAAGAAATATTTTATTCATTGCAACAATAATACACTATAATATGATATATGCATAATAAAACATTTGTAACATTTTATATTGTAATTATGCTTACATGCCTGTTAATTATTATTTAAATGAGTACATTTCCATTGAATTAATATTTTTTGTCAATGTATCATCTCTAACAATATATTGGAAATATCTAAACAAGAAATATCCTTCAAATTGAATTTTCCAGCAAGTGCTGCAGCAAGAGTATTAATATTCAATCTCAATTTCTCACGTCCAAAATCATTGGCAATTGAAAAAACTCTTTCAACTGCTGCATAGTTCCAGGGCAGCACAACATAAATTGAACAAGTATAAATAAATTTTCACATGGAATATGTTCATTTTTGAAGTGGCTGAAAATATCCACCCTTATTTATCAATTTCAACATGTTGATTTTCCATTGTATTAATTTTTCAGAATTTAAATATACATTCAGTCTTCTATTTCTTCAAAGAGACAATTGTCATCTATTTTAATGTCTGGCATTTCTTTAGATAAAACTCAACACAAGATTCAATATCTGTCCAATATACTTGTGATGAAGTCAAAAAACACTGTTATTTCCCGTGATGTTTGTTTTCAGACCATTCTTCGATATATGAAAACATGTTTGGTAAAAAATTCTGCACTCTTTGATAAACTTTTCCATTATGCCCGGATTTGATCTCCTAAGTCTGACATTTTTTTATATAATTAAAGGAAGAAATTTATTTTCAAATTGAGATTTATATTGAAGGATAAAGTCATTCAAATAAGACTAACTTCTATAGCTGAAATGTGTTCACCTTCAATCTTTTTGAATCATTTTGTGAAAAATAGATGCTTGATTATGTACAAAATACATTAATATCTCAGATATTTCATTATGAAAATGATTCCAGGATTTTAGGACATTTGTCTAAACTTAAAAAAATATGAACGGAGAGGCTCAAATAATTGTAGAACACGCTCTACAGAAGGTGTTAGAGCAAGCCATCTAACTTTTTAATCCTAAAAGTTTTTTTGTATTCAAACATTCACTTCTACCAAATTGTTTTAAAGTAGCCACACGAACGGTAAAATGACTAAATACAAATAATTGTAGTTATTATTACTCTACATCAATGGCATGGCACATGATGCAGTCGGTTGATTGCATTTGACAAAATATGTGCATTACAACCTATTCCTAGATTTTCTTTTGGAGTAAATCTTGTAATTTACGTACACATTATTTACCCCTTGGCGTCTCGCACCACCAAAATTTGTGTTTGTATTATCAGCTGTAAGTGCAACAACTTTGGATTTCAAATTGTTTTCATTTATTACTCTGTATAGATGGTTTGACAAAATTTCAGCAGTTTCACCCTCAATTGATTCTAATTTAATTTTTTTTACTTGAATCCCCTTGGTAACATTAAATATCTTACTAGTATTGTTTCTAATTTGGTTTCATTATTATTTGATGCATCAGATAAAAACGTTACAAATGCTGCAATTTTCAAGTCTGCTGTAAGTATTTTATCACAGTAATTTTTAAATACTGATGTAATAATAGCCTCGCATTTTGTCCTGGCACATGAAATTTAGCAATTGTGAAATTTTTTTCAATAATTTAGTTGTACAATCCATTACTACGAAAACTTGATTGTGAATTATGGTATGAAAGCAAATGTTCCTCCATTGCAGCTAACTGTTTTTCATCCTTCAGAATAATTGAAGTTTTAAAAAAACCTGTTACTTTACGACTGGAAGCTGATGCATCTAATGATTGCTTATGTTTGTTGGTGGACAAGTGCTTGTTATAGCTGCTCTGCCCGCAACTGCAATACAAATTCTCCTCTGCAAATATTGCAGAAAACAATGGCATCTTTCTTTGATATGAGGAATGGAAATTCCTTTTTCAATTGATCGTTGAAATTGCATTTCCTCTTTTTTGATTTTTTCCATCCCTTAAATGAAATTTAAATTTAAAATAAAATATAAGCTACATGAATGATGCAAGCACATTATGAATAAATAAAATTAATTATTACAACTGAAACTTTAATAACATACTGTGAATAAACTTCACTAAATTTAAATTTCAATTATTTTACACTTCTGTTGACAACAGGGTTGTATAAACTTGTAATAAAATTCTACATATTTGGAAATTATTAAATAGATAATGAATTAATAAAACGTGAATTGTACTTACCTCTGTATTGAATATTCACTGAGAAAGAAATAATTACTGTGAGTCATTCAATTGCTGACGTGCTATGAGTCTACTGTGTGCGCATGTGCTGTGTCATGTTAGAAGTAAACAAAGTCACTTGCGTGCGGCTCTCTCTCAAGGTCTCCCGTGCGGAGCGCATGCATCTCCTAATTGCGTCTTATACCACACTATACCGAGCCTTGATGAGATTGATAGTTTGTCTAGTCCAGCATTCTCTTTCAAGTGGGCAGCCTGATGTTTTCAGGAACTTACAAATGGAAAAGGCAACGATTCTTGGAGAATAGGCATTCTAGCCTAGAAGGACTAGGCCTGATACAGCCAGTATCCAATTCCATTTTAAGGCTTATCAGCCTGGGCTTGTTCATTTTTTTGTTGGGGCGGGGGAGCAGCTTGGCTGGTAAATTCACCCTCAGCTCTTTTATTAGAGACTCATTTAACAAGCTCCCCCTTTTAAGGAATTCCCCCTTTCCCCTTTCATTTGATACTCTAGAACCCCTAAAAGGTCCCAAAATTGGATGGAGGGTTTATTATACAGTTAAAAATGAAAAGGCCATATGGGGAAGCTGCGGTCATAAGGAGAGGATTGTTAAGAAAATCTCAGCCTGTGGCTGTTTTTAATTTATTTTTTGTTTTTGTGCAAAGAGAACCTTGGCCTTGAGAGTCTGGCTAATATCAGGCCTGGAATTTTGTAGATGTTTAATCAGAGGCCATTTTGCAGTGCAGGAGGGGTTGAGAGGAACTGTTGCGGATCTGTTTCTTGTTTGCTTTTTTGTCACCACGTCTGGCTTTCCTTAACCGACTTTTCTCCCCTTTTCTTTCTCCCCTCCCAACCCCCATTTGCCAGTCTGAGCCAAAAGCTTGATTTCAATTTATACAAGACAGGACACAATACATTTCTCCAAAGTGACTTATTTAGCTTATCTATGTATATGTTCATTCTTCCCATATCCACACAGTTTGCAGGCTACCTCTTATTCCCCTAAAAACCACAGATGCCATTTGCAATTTAAAACCATGCCATGAATTCAGCATTCCTAGCAGATTCACTGATAGTTTATGACCCATCATAGCTGCATGAAAGGCATTTCATCTATTTTGGGTTGGAGGAGATTTTATCCCTTTGTAAATCTCTACATATTTTAGCACGTGCCATTAATATGCAAATAATGGAGACAAGCCTAGTTTTAATTGCCCTTCCAATGACATGGGAGGTGTAGCTGTTAGAGCAAATTAGCTTTCTGTCAGCTTCAGACTTTCCACAGATTCCCAGGATTATGGTTTAAATCAGAGAAATAACAGGCATTATTTTGTGTCCAATGCTATCTCACTAAGAAACTTTTCAGTTTAAGGAGATCTTGAACTCTGTCCCTTTCTACTTCTCTTCTAACTGTGGATTTCAAGAAATATTGCTTCCCTACTCTGACAACGCAGAATCAGATTAGAAAAGGGAATTAATAGTGTGAACACCAAGGAAGGGAAAGTTCTCATATAATTCCCTGTAGCTGGAGGGAATAAAGCAGCCATATTTGCATAGTAATGTGCCACATCCGGACAAGATCAAACAAATTGGGACATAACTGCTTCAGAAAACATTTTTCTGCATTTGGTTCAGATTCTTTATTCTTTACTTGATGACATCTTCTACATATTTCTACCATTTGAGGTGAAGAAGACAGGAAATGTAGAGAACCTGTTTGGCCACATTGTCCAAATATTGAATGGCTTGCTGAGAAAAGCATTCTTGGGAACTCCAGAAGAGACTTAACTCCAAAACCATTTAAACAGGTATGGGAAGGATGTCAGGTCATCTCACCACATATTCTTCTCACTGTAATCAAGACAAAAGGTTCAAAGAAGCAAATTAGACTCTAGACAAATATTAAAATGCAACGCTATAATTGGGTGAAGAGTCCTCCCAGTCTGAGCTTAACCTGAGATCTCTTTAATCAGTTGCCGTGAGTGAGTAGGTGGAAATATAATTTTTCCAAATAAATAAATAAATAAAAATCAAATAAGGGGGGAGGGGGCTTTCCCCAAAGAAATCAACAAATGCTAAACAATTGAAAAGGTGCTGATTGCAAAAGCACACTTTCTAGGAATGCTGACTAAGAGCAACTTCCTAGAAGGAGAGCACACTTTTATGCATGTTCAAGGAACAATGGTAAGGTTTTTCTGTGTAAAGGGCAGGATTAGGATTGGACACTTCCAACAGTTGGCTGTGCTTCTTGTGCTCTCACAAGCTGCTACTTGTGTATTTAATTCACAGCTTGTAAATGAACCTAATAAAATTTATTTCTTTGGAGCATTTTATGCCAGTGTTTTTTCTAGCTTGGCACCTTTAAGATGTGTGGACATCAACTCCCAAAATTCCCCAAGCAGCACGGGGAGCAGTCATTCGTTTGGAGAATTTCTGCCTTATGTTTCTTTTTTTCTAAATTTCATTCCTACAATTTTACTAATATATTATCTTGCCCTGTCTGCATATCTGAGTTTGTGTGTGTGTGTGTGTGTGTGTGTGTGTGTGTGTGTGTGTGTGTTCATGTGAATGCAAATAGAGAGGTCAGAGCTCTTCTGCTCTGCATTTTCTTTTTCTTTCCTCACTTTACTTCCTGTCTTTTACCTCCTCCCCATATCACCTCTTTCCAACTTTTTTGTTCCTGCTTCCCCTCTTTTCACCCCTTTTAAATTTCCCATATTTTACCTTCTGTCTACTTTTCAGTAGCTCCCATTTTCTTCTTCTGTCACATTTTACCTCACCCCCCCAAAAAATTTTTTTATATTGTCCATGTCATTCTTTCTTCTACTCTCCAGCAATCCTTCTCTACTTTGTAAACATACTCTTCTCTTCTATTTTATTTTCCCATGCTCTGCCAATTCCAGCCAATTCAACCTGGCATGAACACATGTGCAAAACAAACAAGGACAAGTAAGTCAAGAGAAGGACTGCAGAGGCCAGCTCCCCTCCATCAAGTGAGACTTTAGGCCTTGCAACTTAGCTGATTAGGACAAAGATGTGAACAGCCAAAACTGGTTGTTCCTGTCATATCTAATTTGGTCCTATGATAGTCACCTCATTCTATTTTTTTTTTAAATGGTCCCAATTACAACAGCTGTCAGATTTTGAGTTTTTCAAACTGCACCTTGTGTGTGAAGTATTAAATTTGGCAAGAGAATACACAAACAGTATTTCCTTAAGATCATTTATCAACAAACTTAAGATTCTGGCCACAATTCAAGGCAGTTATGAGCATGTTTAAACCTGATGATTATAAAGAGCTTAAGGGTTGTTACCCTATATTGGATTACAGCCATTTAAAAAAAAATGTTTTGTTTTGTCAAATTTTCCTTCAGAGTGAATTGAAGAAATGAAATGATCAAAAAGTGCAATACATTATTTGGGACTGATGGGTTCAAACTTCACCAGTTTGGAGCTTTTGTGGCAATTTGCCACATTAGCATTGACGAGTGAAATAGGCATACATGCCAAATCAATAACCAGTTTTAATAGATGATCTCCCAATTGTGAGCAAGAGGCAACCAGTTGAAAGACTGTATGATGAAACCTCAATTATTTATTTCTTACAGAGATGCCCATAAGGTGTGGTCAAAAAAATTAAGCAAAGTTTTAATTGTACCATTATGAATACCATCTTTACTTTTTTTTAAAAAAACATACCCCATGAACATCTCTAATGTCTATGTTGCTATGCAAAAGTCATTTCAAATGAACAGAAGTACTAAGATGATTAAATGACCAAAAATCTGTTTGATATTGAATCCTGTTTTACAGAACAGCTTATAATCAGACACACATGCACACAAATATTTTACTATTTCTCCCCAGTATATCTCATTAAAAGCAAAAATGCAATCTCCAAACCTGGACTTTTCAAATAACTAATCATTCTTCATTAATATTCTTTGATGATTCATCTCCAATGAAATTGTTGCATTTCCTTTCAAATTTGCCTAAGTTAGTGGCCATGCTACATCTTACAGAGTTTTCAGCTGGGTATTACATTACTATGTACTAACGAAGCAGGCAAAAGAAACCAACATATGAGTTTAGATGACACTCAGTGTAGTATTTGAAATGATTGTTGCAAAAACCAATGTTTTTTTCACCTCTTTCTTCTACCCTTATTTCTCTTAAACTATTATACCTCCCTACTATTATAACTGCCATTACAATTTGCTAAACACAGGAGCCAGCATTCATATTATCACATGGTAATCACTTGCAGAAATGAATACACTAAATCAGTTGGCGCCTTGGCCAGTTACAATTAAAAAAAAAAAGGCAGTCCCACAATTTTAAGATGACATTGCTATGGCAAGCTAGTCATAATATGGCTGAGTTACTACCATAAGCAATGGATTTAAAGTATTATGAAAATATATGCTTTCTTAAGTGCTGTGAATTATACCAAATAATTCTGAACATCTCTTTTACTAAGCTAATGAATCAGAGGGAACGCTTCCTCGCATTATCTGCAATCAGCATAGAGAAAATGTATTTGGAAATTCATATTTCCTGGATAAATAGCACATATTCTCTAATTAAGTAGTGTCTGATTATATCATAGAGAAATGAAATGAAACATGTTTTTTTTTTTTAAAAAAGGCCTGACTTCCATGTGGGAGATTCAGATGGGACTGCAAAGCATAAGAAAGGAAAGCATGAAATAAGTTAAAATAAGTCTTGACTTTAATGTTAGCATCTGCAATCAAGGAGGCAGGGGGCTTGGGGGGAGGGGGGAGGCAGTGTTCCATGTTGATCGTCCATTGAACAGAGCAAGCAAGGTCTTCATAAGGAGAAACAGAAAAAGATGAGCAATGGAAGAGTAGAGAGAGGAACGTAATTCAAATTACAGGACAGTTCATTTTGACATGGAATGATCCTGAACATCCCTTTAGATCTGGGATTGGGAACTTTAGATTCCTCATCCCACGTCTTAAAGCTGCAGTTTGATCCTTTATGTGCACTTTGATGTTCAATATCTCTTTTTGCTCCATATATTATTAATGTGCATGGATTAATGTGCATGAGTTAAACGTCAAGAGCCAAGGTGGCGCAGTGGTTAAATGCAGCACTGCAGGCTACTGCTAGATCAGCAGGTCAGCGGTTCAAATCTCACCGGCTCAGGGTTGACTCAGCCTTCCATCCTTCCGAGGTGGGTAAAATGAGGACCCAGATTGTTGGGGGCAATATGCTGACTCTCTGTAAACCGCTTAGAGAGGCCTGAAAGGCCTATGAAGCGGTACATAAATCTACTGCTATTGCTATTGCTATCCTACAAAAGCATGTTAATTCACTCAGACATTAAAAAAATGCACTGTTTTTATCAATGGACACATTACTCAAATAGGCAGAAGGATATCAAGTCCAAGTGCTAATTCCTGTGATCTTACTTATATTCCATATTGTTTTATGCTACTTTTATATCTGTTTTAGGACCTATGTTCTCAGCTGCTACTGGCAAAGGCATAATTGTTTGCTTGCCTTCCCACTATCAGTAATAGTGGTACCCTCAAGATAGAATTGGGGGTGGGGTGGGGGTGGAATCTGCCTTTCTCTGACAGAGCAAAAAGATTCTCTAGGGATTCATTTACCACATAGGGGAAGTATCACACATAATGTCCTAAAGCAGTGTTTCTCAAGTGCAGCAATTTTAAGATGTGTGGACTTCAACTCCCAGAATTCTCCTAGCCAAACATTTGGTAGCATTCTGGGAGATGAAATTCACATATCTTAAAGTTGTTGTTGAAGTTGGGAAACACTGCCCTAAAGTGATAGGGATGAAGGAATATAATCTCTCTAAAATTTAAACGTATCTCAATCTATCTCTGCTCAGGATGTCCTCTTTTTCCGATGTGGTGAAAACAAAACCTCTCACAAATATCTATACTGTTAAATAAATTCAAATATAGATGAAATCTTGATGGTTACCTGGTTTTGTTTCAGACAGTTTTCTTAGGAACAATATGATCTGTTGTCTTCCCTCAAAAGGTTTTTTTAGGTGTTTTCTGGAGATCTCTTGATGTCTGACCCAGCTTCCTTTTCTGAGATTGGCTAAGGTTAGGATATTTTTTTTAAAAAAATATTGACATAATCCTATGCTCCATGTCATATTGTGGTAATATTATTAGTGTTTAGATTAGTGTTTCCACAAACATTTTAAATCACTTAATAAGCACCAGAAAGATTCTCTAAACTTTTAGGAAGTTGAAGCTAACAACTATGTATAGCAGCAATAAGAGCATGCGTGAGCAGGGGGTTGGACTAGAAGACCTCCAAGGTCCCTTCCAGGTCTATATTCTGTTAAGAAAGAAAGAGAAAGGGAAAATTTCCTTATCATCTCATAGAACTAAGTTAAGCATCATCCCCTTTCCCATTGCATTTCAATCAAATTTGAATTGATTGAATTTGCCAACAGCCTTCCAAAGGAACTGAACATTGCATTACTCTTTTTTTTTTTCAGGAATCAGATCCTCCTGATTTTTTCAACACCAATTCCATTAACGTTCATCTGAAAGCATAATCAGAAAGTTTCATCAATATGGGGGACAGGGGACCAAACAAAGCAAAAACATAGGTTGGATCATGGTCAGACAGGTAGGTTTCATGAAGCTATGGCCAGTTTGCATCGCATTGCATTGCAGACACACTGCCTGTAAGGCAGGAGGGCTTATGCATTGGAACTATGCTAATTTAAGTACGGTGGTAACTGTGCCGAACTACTGTGAAACAATTCAGGCAGTCAGCAAACAGGGCTAATTGCTAGTGTGGGAGATATTATGGGTAATTTACTGCCCACTGAGGGATTGTACCTCGAAATAAGGTCCCCTCCCCTTTCCTCTGGATAGACTATGCATGTTAATGCCCTGTTGCAATCATGTACTGAGAGGACATCTTGATATGCGTCCATAAACACACTTACAGCATAAGACCTCATTCAAGATCCTCTGATAGTTGCAATGTTTTGAACTGTTGAATAACCACAGGACTGCAATTAGAGGATGCTGGTAAAAATGCCTGATTATCTTAGGTCTGTGGGTAGCAGAATAATAATAAAAAAAGAGGAGATAATGACATGTCATAGAGCTTTCTCTGATCATTAATGACAAGCCAAAAGGGGTAAAAATATGCAGATTTTTAGTATCTACAGATACAGGGTAAGCGAGAAGAATTCTAACTATGTGGAAGTTCATTGTCAAACACACTCCATTTTGGTAGGCATAATCTTGCATTTATATCAATTCTACAATATACATTTTTCATGTTTGGGCAAATCTCTGATTCCTTGACAATTTTGTATTCCAGTTTCTTAGTCCCACGGATGGAGAAAGGGAGAGACTACCAGTACAAATTTCCAAGTTTCCAAGTTTAATAGAATTTGTATGCCGCCCACTCCCATAGGGACTCTGGATGGCTCACAACAGACAAGAAACATTTAAAATTTAAAAAATAGAAATAAAAAAAATACAGTATTAAAATTCACATCACCCATTCCATCTAAGCGGCTGGATATCAATCAACAGCCCCAGGCCTGCCGGAACAGCCAGTCTTGGTGGCTTTACGGAAGGCCAGGAAAGTGGTAAGGGTCCGGATCTCTGCAGGTAGATCGTTCCACAGGGCTGGCACAGCAACAGAGAAGGCCTTCCCCTGGGAGTCGCCAGCCGGCATTGTCCGTTGACGGCACCCGGAGGAGGCCCAACCTGTGCGATTTTGTTGGTCGTTGGGAGGTAAGTGGCAGGACGCGGTCTCTCAGGTAGCCAGGTCCTAAACCATGTAGGGCTTTAAAAGTAATGACTAGCACCTTGAAGCACGTCCAGAGACCAATAGGAAGCCAGTGTAGCTCGTGGAGGATAGGTGTAATATGGGTGTATCTAGATACACCCATATCGCTCGCGCGGCTGCGTTCTGGACCAGCTGTAGTCTTCGAACACTCTTCAGGGGCAGCCCCTTGTAGACCGTGTTACAGTAATCCAGTCTTGAGGTGACGAGGGCATGAGTGACTATTCGAAGTGCCTCCCGGTCCAGGTAGGGCCGCAACTGGTGCACCAAGTGAACCTGGGCGAAAGCCCCCCTGGTCACAGCCGACAGATGGTGCTCTAACGTCAGCTGTGGGTCCAGGAGGACACCCAAATTGTGGGCCCTGTCTGAGGGGTGTATAATTTCACCCCCCAGGCTAAGAGATGGCATGTCTGGACTAACCTTGGGAGGCAGCATCAATAGCCACTCGGTCTACAGACTCAGGAGACACCTCTTAACAGCACCAGAAATAGCCTGCACCCCCAATGAACTCATCAGGTAATATAGATGGTGAAGTCAGTGGTTTGGGGGAAAAGGAATTCACCTCCTATGTTATACTAAGGAATTTGATTTGTATAACCTGTCTGAAATGAGGCCAGAGTTAAGCCACAATAGTTTTATTTCTTTGAGCCTAATTTGTTTTGTAAAAATAGCAACTAGGTTTTTTTTCCAATTCTACTTGAAAGAGTGATGGGGGAGAGTAGGAAATAGGATCCCCAGTATTTGTAGTGGCCAAGAGAAAACAAGCAAACAAAATATGGAATATATCTCATGCACACATACATTTCAATAGGTAAACCTTGTCTGAATGCTACATCAACTTAAATATCTGCTTCTGCAAAAGTGAGAAAAATGCAAATTTTACCCCTTCTCCCTTCTCAAATCCAATATCTGAATTCTATTCATCCATCACTACTAATAAGGGCTTTCTTTATGGAATGAAAGTTTTCTCTCCATAAACCAATTTCATACAATCATGGCAAGAATTTCTCCTTATAAATTATTTGGAGCCAACCATGGATGGATGGATGGATGGATGGATGGATGGGGGGAAGGGAGGGAGGGAAGGAGGGAGGGAGGGAGGGGGGAAGGAAGGAAGGAAGGAAGGAAGGAAGGAAGGAAGAAGAAGGGGAGAAGAGGAAGGAAGAATGGAAAGATTTCCAAAACATACAGGTCATGAGTTCACATTGATCAAGCCTCTATCTCTGTACACACTGTCGGTTACTAGTACCAATTGGATAGTTTAGTGAGATCCTTGAACTAGACCCACCAGTTTGGTCTATCATGAGGAAGTAAACATCATTTCATTATGTACCTCATATATAGCGGTTCAAGGTCACTCTGTATGAAGAAGCAAATAGTTCTTGGACAAATCAATTACATCAAAAAGTAAGCATGCAAGTTTTGGATGGCTAATAAGAGCTTATTTAATCTATTTCAGCCTGTTTTTGTCACATCTAACTATCTGTCTTTCTGCATCTGTACCTAGAGTAATATGCAAATATATTTGCTCTCTCTCTTTTTTTTCTCTGTCTCTCACTGTGTGTGTGTGTGTGTGTGCGCGCGCGCGCTCGTGCACACACCCATGAGTGGCACAGATGATAGAACTAATTTATAGCTGAGCACCTTCATTTTAGTTATTTCATGAGAATATTTTAAGGTAGGTCTGCATAATATTAAAATAAGTTAAAATCTATGTAAAATTTATGAGAGCTTGTCAGGTGTAATGCTTGATAAAGTAAGTTTAATGCTTTGGAATACTCGTTTTCTCCAGGCTGAGTCTATGAGTCCAAGATTCCAGTTTAATTTTAGAAACTCCTTTCCATTAAATTGTTCTTGTATTAATGAGATAAAGCTCAATTTAAGAGAAGAAAAGTGCATTTCCCTTCCTTCAGTCATACAGAACAATAAAATAACTCACAGAATCTAGGCAGCTAGTTAGAGCAGAAGGAAATGTTTGCTAGAGTGACTATTTCTCCTCTTTTCACAACAAGAAAGGAATAGAAGTATCCTTTTTATAGGCATGCCTCTTCAAAAAGGTGTCATTGCTAGAAATACAACTCCGGTTTTGTGTACAAATAAAGCTGAAACAGCTGACCTCCTTCCAAACATTGTCTTCCATCTCCAAGATTGTGATGTCTTGTTTAGTTCTCTGACACTCCATATTACTGTGATGGGTTTAAATAAAATCCAGGGTGGCTTATGTTCTGTTTTCATTCTGGGTCTCAGATAGCATCTCTAAAAAGAAGTCATACTCACAAACTGATGAGATCAAAACAGCCAAAACAATTATTTTTGCCCACATAGTAACTCTAGTATAAATTGCAGCTGTTCTCCTAGCCAGTTTCTTCCTTCCCTTATGGTTACACAATTAGCTTTCATTTTGTAGTGTTGAATTCCACTACCAAGAGTTCCTTCCTTCCCCTCCTCCCTTACCTTGTCCCTCCTGTTTTCCTTCCTTTTTCTTTCCCTGATATGTATCTGGTAAAGTTCAAAGAAAAGCAAAAACAAAATCCATAGAACTGCAATAGCAACCTGAAGCTCCAGGATTGTATCTCCCCTATCCCTCCTCTGCTTTTAAACCAATTTTCAGAACATAGTCAGCGAGCAAGTGTGGAAAAATCAACAGGGTAAATGGCTATAGTTTTTAAATGTAGGCACAAGACTGTAACTAAGCTCTGGGTACACAGAACACAGTTAAAAGGAAAATCCCAAGTAAGCCTCTCCAGTATGGAAAAAAATGGAGAATGTGGCCTATTCCCATGTTTGTTTTGTGTATTACAGCCTCCATTACCACTCTCAAAATACTTTCAGTCATCCTCCTGACTTCCTGGATGCGAAGTGAAACACCTTCAAGAAAAAGAAAGTCCAGTTGCCTCTTGAAAAAGTACCTTGGGACAATTCTGTGTGAGGAACCCAGGTCATAATTCAGTTTTAATTAGCTTTGGATAGCCCTGGATGAAAGTACTATTCATTTGTTTCTAATTTTATATATGCGCATGTTACACAATCAGTGATTTCATTACGTGGCTACTATAGTTCAATTTAAATTCATGAAATGTGCATCATTAAAGAAGATGGGATGTACACCGAGAGAAAAAAGAAGAAGAGAGGAATATTCCCCTCAGACACACAAAAGATATCACTAGAGCTGTCCAACTAGTGGTTTTGGTGTAATACAAGCAGTACACTAAGGAAATGTACAGTAATTTGTATGTTATGATCCCAGATCCCACTGAAGATGCTGTTGAAATCTTTTCCTATTGTCTAGATCCGTGATGGCGAACCTAAGCCATGCATGCCACAGGTGGCATGGAGAGTTCTCTCTATGGGCACATGAGCCGTCACCAACTCAGCTCCACCACACATGTCGCCAGCCAGCTGGTTTGGGGTCTCAGCACAGGGGCAAGGGGTGCATGCAGGGATAGCAGGCATGGGGGGAGGGGTGCATGGGGGGGGGTCACACATGCATGTGGAGGGTACATGTGCATGCTTGGGGGGGTTGCACGTGCATGCACGGAGAGTGGAGGATCGGGGGTCACACATGCATGTGTGAGGGTGGGGGCACACATGCATGAACAGGGGGCAGGACATGCAGGGGGGGGTTCGCACACCACACTTTTGGCAAGCAATGACAAAAAGGTTAGCCATTGCTATCTAGATGCTGTTAGGGTCTGAATGGGAGAGAACAAGTCTTAGTAAAATGAGTAGTTTTGTAATTGGATTTCCTCCATCATCCCTCGATTGTCTCTGGATGGGGTGCCTTATACCCAAAAGGCCAGGTTCAACTTGGAGGTCCTCATGAACATATGGCTCCTGATGGAAGGCATGGTCACAGGGGGTCTGTTCTACAAGATGCTATGATGGCCATTGACCTGAAGTTCTAGTCCTACCCTAGGGATGAAAAACTAGCTGGGTTGCTTTGGGCCCATCACTCTGTCAGCCCAATTCACCTCATAGTGTAGTTGTGGGGAAACAGGCGGAGGGAGTAAGTAGATATTTTCATCAGCTTGAGTTATTTATAAAAATAATAAAGGCAGGCTAAAAAATGTAAAAAAAGAATGGAAACATTTCCATTCACTTCAGTCAACTGGAGATTTTTGGCCTTTAAAACTTCTAGAATCATTTTTGCACCATCTCGTCTGCCTTTCCTGAAGCCACTGTTTATTCTAAGAAGGGCAATGGGAGAACCTGAAGCTCCAAATAAAACCTTTTTGCTGCAGCTTCACACCAAGGAAACAGGGTGTGTATCTCGCATTCAACCTTTCAAGTCACACAAACTTCTGGGGGCTAAGACAGTTTGTCACTTTGTCCTTGTAAGAGACATTTTCCTTTTTTCAGAAGTTAAATACGATAAGATAGCAGGAAAAGATTCAGCGGTTAGCTTCAAGATAACTCTCTTGATAAGAATAAAGTGCCCTAAGCTGAGGTGATGCCAAGGTCACTTGCCTTGCACTTAAAAGCCCCAATAAATAGTACTTTGCTTCAGAAGAGACTGCATGGCCCAATTCAAAAGCCCTTTCTGAGACTGGCAAGGCAGCCTTGAAAATGGGCAGTTGCAGAGCAGAAAAGGAAACAGACAACTGAACTTCAGGTACTGGCTTCATTTGGCACCCTAAGAGACGACATTACCAACAAAAAGGCCCTCTAGCTTCAGGACTCATCACTTCTGGAGGGCAGCTGAGCCTCCATTCCCCCAGATGATTATGGTTAATTCCCAGTCATTTCTATTTCTGCTTAGTCCAGTTCACCAGCCAATAGCAAGATAATGCTCTTCCCTCAGGGCCCAATGGGAGACTAAAGCAGTGGCAACCATCTTATATTTCTCTTTCTCCTCCTCCCCCCTCCACCCCTCCCCTACCCCTCCACCTCCCCCCTCCTCCTCCCCCCCTCCTCCTCCTCCTCCTCCTCCTCCTCTTCCTCTCTTTACCCTGCCATTCCTTTGGACCAAGTGGTGACAAAGAACAAAAGAAGGAGGGAAAAAAAGATAGCAGAGAATAAATTGTGGTGATTGGTAGCAAGGAATAACACCCAAAGATACCAACATCCATGTGCATGTGAGAGGAAGCGTGCTCATGCACATCTGTGGAAGCCACATGCACATGCATGTGCAGAAGCCATGCATTCTACACACGCATGCAAATTCATGTTTTTGCTAAAGCGGTGGTGGAATTATTTGAAACCCACCACTGCTTCTCTCCCTCCAATGTACTTGCCTGACAATTTTTTGTAGAGAAAAGTGAAACACAAATAGCAGAGCAGCATTTCCTAAGTAATGTGAGCAGAATCATTTGTGAAGGTTATAAGATTAAATTCCTGGTTACTCATGGTGATTTGAAAGAACCCGTTGATGTCTTTGCCCCAGCTGTGCTTGTATGTGAAAGGAGCAATACCTGAGACTGCACACTTCCATTCATTATCTTAGAATCATTCTGAATTGATTCTAAAGCACTGGTTCTACAAGGTCACTGTCCCTCCAAATTCCAGAAACATAAATCACCTTTATAATTTCATATTTGTTAGTAAGAATTAAGTCCAATGGAGCTGACTCTCTATGTCCCTCCAGTGGTGGGTTTTAAATTCCATCCCAACTGTTACAGTTGGAACTGGCATCCTCATGGATACGTGCAGCGTGCACATACATCTTAGGACCTCTGTGACACTCCGCAACGCTCCAGATGCTCTGTGATGCTCCACGATGCTCCAGCTGCTCTGCGGAGCATCGCACAGGCGCTGTACATGCTATGGAAGTGCAGAAGCCTTTAAACAGGCGGGCAGGTGGGCCCTCTGGAGCACCGTAACAGAACATTATCCGGTGCTCCGGGCTGGCTCCAGTACACCTGTACCGGGGCATACTGCAACCCACCACTGGTCCCTACTCTATTTTTGGGATGATACAGTTGTCAGCTAAGTTCATCAGGAAATTATTTATCTCCCACTTACTGCAAAGTTTGTCTCCCAATTGATGTCAGGATAGTTAAAAGTCCTCAGTTATTATTGTGGTGAATTTTCTGCAAACCATATTTAACTGATGAGCCTTTATCTGTTTCGTCTGCTTATTTGGGTGGTTTGTAATATACACCAATGGCAATGTCATTCTTTTTTTCTTTTATATTAATCCAAATGTATTCAAGAAAGCTTTCATCCTTGGTTCCCCCTCCCTCCCCTTTTTGCATTTCTGTAGAGGTGTAGTATAGACAAATGGTATAATACAATTTCACCTCCTCTTTTTTAGGTCTGTTTCTTTTGAACAAGTCTATCAAGACTCTCAGTCATCTAGGACATGGTTGTCCCAAAGGTGCGTTTTCAGGAAGCAACTGGACTTTCTTGTTTTTTTCTCTTTTGGAGAATTTCACTTCTCACCCAAGAAGCTTCTTCAGCTGTCACTGGATGGTGGGAATGGAAAGATTTATACTCCTTGCACACAGCTAGTCATTTGCCTTCTTTTAGAGAGCCATTAAGGCCACTTGGATGTTTATCTGTGTCCTCAGGGTCACCTGAGTAGTGCAAATGAGAAGTACACCTTTGAGACAACCATGACCAGGAAGACTAATAATCTCCATAGACTTTTAGCTATGCACTTTGGGATGAACACATTTCTTTTGAACAATTTATATCCTTCCAGCAGTACATTCCAGTTCATCACACCAAGTTTCGGTAATGGCAATAATATTGTATCGGCAATCATATACTAGGACTTCAAGTTTGCCCTGTTTGTTTCATATATTTTGAGCATTGGAATATAGAATATATTTTGCTAGGATTGTGTTTGAGTAATTATAAGTGACTGCTTGTGTCACCAGTGATAGGATCTATCCAACTTGACTTCTGTCCTTATTCCCACCTGCCCCATCTTAATATTTCCTCCAACTTTTTCAAGTATCAGATATCTCTCGAATGAATTTTGCCATAATATTATTTATGCAAGGTTTAGTTTTATTATTAATACTTGCAGTGAGGTGTCTGGTTTTACTTTGGCCAGGATTGAATTACTTGTTCTCTCTGAAATCCATTTTTTTTCAACAATTTTCTTCAGCACCACAATTCAAAGGCATGTGATTTTCTTCATTCAGCCTTTCTGATGGCTCAGCTTTCACAATTGGAAAAATCATGGTTTTGACAATATATACCTTTGTTCTCAGCATGATGTCTCTGCACTTTAATATTTTGTCCAAATCTGTCATATTCTATTTTCAAAGTAACAGACATTTCTTTATTTTATGACTACAGTTACTGTTTCTATGAATTCTGAAGCCTATAAAGTATGTTATGCTTCAACATCTTCACTTATTTGCATTGGGTTGGCATTACTTGTTGATAAAATTCTACTTTTTTAATATAAAGCAACAGACCAATTTTTGCATTCTTCCATCTTCCAAGTAATTCTTTATATCTTTCTAGCTATCAAAAAAGTGCTGATGATAATATATATCTAAGAATCCATATGTGAGAATTTTGAGGTTTCTTCTGCCAATTATAATTTCACTTTCTATTTCTTCTACAAGCAGTCCTTAAATTACAACTGTAATTGGTACCTTAGCATAATTTCCATCACTAAGTGATGTGGTGGTACAATGCAGAAGTGTGTAACTGCATCACTTAGTGACAGCAATCACTGCATTTCCAATTGCTATCCTTAAGCAAGGATTGTGGGTTATTAAGTGCATCTCCTTGCAATTTCCTGCCAGATTTCAACAACCAACATTAGTGGGAAAGCTGGCAAGAACTTATAAGTTCCTGTTGGCTTGCAACTAGGCCAGCAGCCAGGTAAGTGATGGCTGCTGGATAGGAAGAGCAAGACGATGTGAGGATTGCTAGTGAAGCATGATGCAAGCATGGCAGGACTTGAGGTGCCTACTGCCAGTTGGGGGAGAGTATGCAAGGATGAGTGATTCGCTGGAGAGGGTATACAAGGTTGACTGAGAGGCATAGCACAAGCACAGTTGGATTTGAGATGGCTTCTGCCAGCTGGGAGATGATACATAAAAGTGCAAGGGTGACTGAAGATTGTACACAAGTAAATGGAGATGCACAGCATAAGTGCAGAAGAGCTGCGGAAAGGTGGGTTGATGGCGGAGACTTGTCCGAGCAATTTGCAACCTGCCCTGCTGGCTTTCCTCACTGACTTTGCTTGAGGAAAGGTAGCAGAGAAGTTCATAAATCACAATCACATGACTGAGAGACACTAAAAGTGTTGTAAGTGCAAGTCAGTTACCAAGCAGCCAGATCATAATCACATGATTGTGCGAGTGTTGGGATGAGTGGAACTTTGAGAACTGAACTACTATTCATTTGGTGTGATAACTTCAAATAGTTGCTGAACAAATGGTTGTTAATTGAAGACTTATCTGTAGTCCAATTTCTATTACTTCTAGTCTATTTGTGTACATACATACATACATACATACATACATACATACATACATACATATATAATATATATATATATATATAATGTAGATGCTTTTTTACTTCCAATTTAGTATTCTAATTTTTTTAATGACATTCTTTTAGTGCTGAGTAGGCAAGGTATGGCTAGTCAGACTTACACTTCTACATTCTTGCTTGGAGCATAAATGTGTGTTATCACAATATTGATTTGAATTAAGATCATTCTCTCATTTCCTGGTTGTAGCTAAGGACTTATTTTGACACTGTTGTAAATGAGTAGACATAGCTACTCATTTTTTTAAATAAATTTCTTGTCCACAGTAGGCAATTTGATACTCCTCTGATATGCAATAGCAAACTCCAGTTCAAATCAGTTGAGTCCTGACATTTCTTCTCTGACAACTTCAGCTTTGCCTTGGTTCATAGTTCTGAAATTCCATGTACCAACAGTATACAATATATATGTATATTTGAAGCATCATTTTTTCTTTTTGTCTCTCTATCACTGTCTTTATGACTGTAATCTAATCACATCATAGCAATAGCACTTAGACTTATATATCGCTTCATATTGCTTTTACAGCCCTCTCTAAGTGGTTTACAGGGCCAACATATTGCCCCAACAATCTGGGTCTTCATAGGTATAACTATTACTCATACTTTCCCTTAGCCTATACCCAGTAGCTTGTTAAATAGCAGAATAACAGAATTGGAAGGGATTCTGTTATTCTTGAAGGCCTTCTAGTCCAACCCTCAGTGCATACAGGAAACCTTATAACATTTCAGATATAAGGCTGTCCAATCTCTTCTTAAAAACTTCCAGTGTTGGAGCAGCCACAACTTCTAGAGGCAAATCATTCTGGAGGCAACAGCTCTTAGACTTATATACCATTTCACAGTGCTTTACTGTGACCTCTAAGTGGTTTACAGAGTGAGCCTATTGCCCCCCAAAATCTGGGTCCTCATTTTACCGACCTCAGAAGGATGGAAGGCTGAGTCAATCCTAAACAGATCAGGATTAAATTGCTGGCAGTGGGCAGAATTAGTCTGCAATACTGCATTCTAATTGCTGTGCCTCCTTATTCTTAACTTGTTATATACCATCCATGCCTGGAATCCATCTTCCAGTGTTATGTTGAGATAATTCTGGTTATTGAATTTAATTTTTAATTCTTAATTCCATGGAGATTTATCTTTGTCTAACACATTTTTTCCACAAGTTTCCTACAACATAGATCCCCAACCTGTAGGCCACAGCCCAGTAATACAACCGAGCTGGGAAATGGGAAGCAAGTGCAAAAGCATCAGGCACACACACCACTCACACAAAAGGAGTTGCATGCACATGCGTGCATTGTTAGTCACCTGGCAGAGCCATCTCCTTTCCCATCCCCCTGGTACGTAAAGCCAGAAACATTGGGGAACTCTACAAAACTATTTAGCTGTCCTCATTTTTTAGCTGTAAATGAGATTCAAATGTTCATCCAAATGTTGAGTGATTAAAACATATTGGTCCCTTATATGTTCATACTGAGAAAGCATACATTCATACACTTCTTGAAGCCAGAAAGTCTTTCAGAGTGTTTTAAACAAAAGAGTTTCCTTAGAACACATACTGTATCTTCAAATGAATTCTCTTGTTGGGTGACCACAGAATTTCCAGAACAATACTGTATTGTCAAAAATATGTAAAATTCAAATGTTATATATAAATGCATGATAGTGCATTGCAGTTGAAGTTAAACATCAAATTGCTCTAAAACAGGGAACAAAATTCCCATAGTTTTCCTAGTAATGTGATCACCTCCAGTTAAGAAGTCACAGTTCCTTGCTTGAAAAAGGCTCCTCACTCCATATTTAAAAGATTAACAAATATGCAACTATGCTAGATATGCATTACAATAATAAACACCTAGCTGAAGTCTTGTAAATGAATCCATATATAATGTTTTTTTCCTAGCAGTTTAAGGAGCCAATAGCCTTTTTTCTTGCCAGCTGTAAAACATTTGTCTTCTGGTTCTGGCCCTGAAAAATGCAATAGGATTAACAATAGGATGAAAACCCCTTTCCATGGTCCTGTTCATTTCACTATGGATCTCACAGCAAAAGCCTTCATTGCTTTTCAAAGACAACATGGAAAGAAATTGGCAACGAGAAGCAAGTCAGTCATCTATCCATCTTTTGCCAGCCTACCCAATCGCTTGCATGCAATTCATTGTTGACTATGATGACCAGGTGAGTTGCTTAAGGTAATTTAAAGGCACATAACTGGCTTTCATTTCAAGGCAGCTGCTTAGTCAAGCAATTTCCTGCATACATGAATGCTCAGCTAGGTACAACAGTTCTTGCTGCTTTACTGAGAGAAGATTAGCAGACTTTAAATAGTAGGCACATTTACCGAGTCCCATGCCTTTATAAATGAACAGAACGTACTAAATTTGGAAATATTGTTTCCCAAAATACATACCAAGGTGAGGTTATTTGCTACATAAAATGTTGCTATCATATTTATCAGTGACACCTCTTATAGAGTTTTTGCAAAAAAAGAGGAAAATAAACTTGTGATTTATGGGTTTGAAGATTAAATGGGGGAAATAGGGAAGGAAGGAAGCGTATGTGTTTAATTCTGTTGAAAAAACATTGTATTTGTATTTGTATTTGTATTTCCCTTTATTTGTATGCCGCCCTTTTCCCTGGGGGGACTCAGGGCGGCTCACAGCTCAAAAAAAGGGGGGGAAGGACAAACAATTTCTAACATACAGACAATACATCATTATTAAAAACGCAACAGTCACACAATTCAAGTGGGGTTAGAATCTTAACCCCAGGCCAGCCGGGACAGCCAGATCTTTAGAGCGGCACGGAAGGATTGGAGGGTGGTGAGGGTCCGAATCTCCATGGGGAGTTCATTCCAGAGGGTCGGAGCAGCCACCGAGAAGGCTCTCCTCCGGGTAGTTGCCAGTCTACACTGGCTAGATGATGTAATTCGGAGGAGGCCTAATCTATGCGATCGTATCGGTCTAGTGGAGGTAATTGGCAGTAGGCAGTCTCTCAAGTACCCAGGTCCAATACCATGAAGGGCTTTATAGGTGATAAGTAGCACCTTGAATCGCACCCGGAGATCAACAGGCAGCCAGTGCAGCTCGCGGAGGATAGGTGTTACGTGGGTGAAGCGAGGTGCACCCACGATCGCTCGCGCGGCCGCATTCTGGACTAGCTGAAGTCGCCGAATGCTCTTCAAGGGCAGCCCCATGTAGAGCACATTGCAGTATTCCAGCCTAGAGGTCACAAGGGCACGAGTGACTGTTGTGAGGGCCTCCCGGTTCAGGTAGGGATGCAACTGGTGCACCAGGCGAACCTGGGCAAATGCCCCCCTGGTCACAGCTGACAAGTGATGTTCAAAGGTCAGCTGTGGGTCCAGGAGGACTCCCAAGTTGCGAACCCTGTCTGAGGGGCGTACAGTTTGATCCCTCAGCCTGAGAGATGGAACACTTGGCCAATTCGTGGGAGGGAAACACAACAGCCACTCGGTCTTTTCTGATTGATTGATTGATTATGTGCCATCAAATCAGTGTCTTAGTGACCACATACATAGAATTTCTCCAGGATGGTCCTTCAGGTCTTGTAATAATGCATCCATTACTACTATAATTGAGTTCATCCACCTTGTCACTGGGCATCCCCTTCCTTCCTTCTTCTTTCCTTCCTTCCTTCCTTCCTTTCTTCCTTCCTTCCTTCCTTCCCAGTATTATTGACTTCTCCAGATAGCTTGGGCTTTGCATAATGTATCCAAAGTAGGATAATTTGAGCCTGTCATTTGTACCTTGACTGTGTTGATTTATTTATGATCTATTTTTTGTATTCTTAGCTGTCCATATTATTATTAGGAGTCAAAATTGTGAATATTTTTGCTATCCTCCATCTTCAAATCCAACTTTCATTTCCACTGAGTCCCTTAGGGAAAGCTATTGCCTACATGATTCTGATATTTGTAGGTATAGATACCTCTTTGTATCTGAATAATGTTTCCAAAGCCTTCATGGCTTCTCTACCAAGTATTAGCATGTGGCTAATGATTTCATTATTACCATTGTCATTATTGTCTTTAGCTGTAGTAGATCCTAAAATGCAGAAGCTATCCATTACTTCAGTACTATCAGTATTTTAAGTACTATCCAGTACTTAAAAGGAAGAGAAAAATATCAAAATCACAATAGTAAATCAAAATCACACATCCCCCCCCAAAAAAATATAAAACAACTTGAATTGGGATGTGCACATCAGTAGATGATTGAGCATATGGTACTTTCAGAAAGCAATGAAAAATAGGTTGCATCTCAGTAGAGAGTTCTGCATTCCTTAGAGTATTTACCAATTTGAAATGTAAAAAAGCAGAACACCTGTTTATGTTTATTTGCCTTTTTTAAAAGAGTAAAATCCCACGTTGCCTTATACAATGGATAGGCCAACTCAACAACCAAACAATATTTTTCTTCTAAGGAAAAGCACTAATTCAAAACCAGAACAAAACAAAACTTGACAAATCAGCATTCAGAAGTGAATAATTAAATGAGATAGCTTAGGAGTAGCACTTATACGCCGCTTCACAGTGCTTTACAGCCCTCTCTAAGTGTTTTACAGAGTCAACATATTGCCCTCAACAATCTGGCTCCTCATTTTACAGACCCTGTATGGATGGAAGGCTGAATCAACTTTGAATGTGTTACGATCGAAAAACTGGTAGTTGGCAAAGTTAGCCTGCAATACTACATTCTAATCATTGAGAGCCAGCACAGCTCTCAGATTATATTTGTTTTGACTAGTTATTATTCATTTTATTATTTATCTATTCATATCCCACATTTATTATTTTTACAAATAATTATCCAACATCTTTCTCATCCTACTTTCCCCAACAACAACTTTCACTTTGTGAGGTGGATTGGTTTGAGACGGTGTTACTCGCTATCAAGGTCACTCAGCTGGCTTTGAATTCACAATCTCTTGTTTTCTAGCCTGCTGTCTAAACCACTGGACCAAACAGTCTCTCTTCCTGGCAAACCTATTCTCTCCAGAGATGGTATTCAGCAGGTTCTGACCAGTTCTGGAGAACCAGTAGCGGAATTTTTGAGAAGTTTGGAGAACTGGTAACAGTGGTGGGATTCAGCCAGAGTGTACCCATCCGGGAGAACCGGTTGTTAACTTTCTAAGCAGTTCGGAGAACTGGTTGTTGGAAGAAATCTCCTTTTGGTTTTTTCCATTTTTACAGGGCTAATCCTGTAAGGAAGGCAGGAAGGAAACATTCTGGTGTTGTTTCTAGCCTAATCTTTATTGCCCTGCTTACAGAAACTGCCTCTCTGGTTAACTCTTATTACATTGTAACAGCTAAAGCAAAGCGCCCATTGACGTGAGTGACTTTGAGTTGGCTACGCCCACACGGTCACATGACCACTGGTCCACGCCTACCCAGCTGGTCATTAGGGCAGAGAACCAGTTGTTAAATTATTTGAATCCTACCACTGACTGGTAAATACCACCTCTAACTGGCCTCACTCCAATCTATTCTCTTCCTCCCAAGTCCCAGCTGATTGGGAGGAAATGGGGATTTTACAGTAACCTTCCCCTGGAGTGAGAAGGAAATGGAAATTTTACATTATCCTTCCCCTGGAGTGGGGTGGGAATGGAGATTTTATAGTATCTTTCTCCTGCCATGCCCACCAAGCCATGCCCACCAAGCCACACCAAACCACATCAAGCCCGCCAAGCTACACCCACAGAACCGGTAGTAAAAGTTTTTGAATTCACTCGATGTTATTTTCAAACATTATATGGCTTTAGAATATAAAATCAACTACACAACCTCTAGTTTGATGAAGAACTGTATGAAATATCACATTCTCTAGCTGGTATGAACTAAGGTGGGCTATACTTCATATGTACAAAATATTTTTATCTGTAATAAAGGTATTTCAACAACACTAATTTTCTGTTGGAATCAACAACTGAGATCTCTATCTCTCTCTCTCTCTCTCTCTGACATGACAGGAAAAGAGGATACTAAAGGCTTTCCTTGTTTTTAGCCCATCAGGAAGCCCAAATTTCACTTATCAAACACTTCAGAGTAGCTTAATAAGAGATCAAGCAAATGCTAATAAAAATTTAGATGTGATTGTGGGCTGCACTGGAGAAGTTTCAGTGCTTTGGTTCAAGATTATAGAAACCTGCAAGAAAATATGGTATCCAGCTGGCAGAACACCAGTGGATATTTCACTATCCAGAGATCTCTAATTACTAATAATGTACATGAACAGTGTGATACACCCTTACAATTTCAGAACCTTTTCAAAGATAATCTCTAATAGTTTATTTCACAATCTGTAAAATTATAGAAAATTATTAGTCTTGGGAATTATAAAAATCCCCACAGTACTGTCAAACAATAAAATTATAATTGCCTGTGGATAATTGAAATTTAACTGTTTTTATTGTATATTACACATCAATAGCAATATAAGTTCAAGATAAATTCTCTTACACCATTTTCTTTTTCTTTTCTTTTTTTTTCTTTTTTACATATTGACACTGGAGTAATGGACAGCCTCAGTGGTGGCCCATAAGCTTCACTCTGGAGTGTAGAATTTGAGGAAAAATCGATTAAAGTTGAATGGTTGAGTCTATCATTAAGTCTACATTAAATTATATATCTGGAGTGTTAAACATAATGGGAACAAAAAGCTGGCACACTGCTGCTTGAATAGTTAAGGTTGTGATTAACTTCAGCAGTCTTAAGCATTTCTCTTGGCACGCCACATTTCTTTCAAACTTTAAGTGGTTTTGAAAGGCCCAGACCAGCCTTTTGAAAATGTGGACTCCCCCTGATGAAACTCAGCATTATTTCATTTTGAAACTATATTTGAGGAGATTCAAAACAGTAAAAGAATGTACTTCTGTCCACAACACACATATCTTAATTTGCTGCCATTAGGTGATGATGGTGATCATCAGTTATGATACAGGACCTCAATTTCCATTTTTAAACTCACCTCCATGGTTGTATCTACCTCAAGGATGCTGCTGTGGAAGAGGGTATTTGTGATATTCTGATAATGGTGTAAACCAGAGGGTTCTTTTTACACGCTTATATTCTTTAATCCCATAACTATACTATATGTGCTATATGATTTGCCTCAGTATCAAATGTGCTATATGATTCACCTCAAATCCAAAACCAAACAGAGCAAAACCAAAAGGAAGCCCTTTACCACCATCACCAGTTCACACTTACTAGATTTAGATTCCACTTTTGGTACAGGAGCTCAAGTTGGTACACATAATATTTCATATTCCTACTTGTTCTCTACAACAACCACCCTGTGAGGTAGGTCAGAGAGGGGGGGTCAGAGAGAGAAACAGAAACCGTCCCAAAGCCCTTCATGGTATTGGACCTGGGTACTTGAGAGACCGCCTGCTGCCAATTACCTCCCAAAGACCCGTCAGATCACACAGGGTCGGCCTCCTCCGGGTTCCGTCCACCAGCCAATGCCATCTGGCTACTACCCGGGGGAGGGCCTTCTCTGTAGCAGCTCCGGCCCTTTGGAATGAACTCCCCGCGGAGATCCGGACCCTCACCTCTCTCCAGGCCTTCCGGAAAGCCGACAAAACCTGGCTGTGCCGGCAGGCCTGGGGTTAATGAGATCCCCTCCCCTCTCGACTGGTATGGCTGTGTGATTTTCGTGTATTTTAATTATGTGTACTGTTGTTTATGTTCCCTTTCCCCTTTGAGTTGTTCGCCGCCCTGAGTCCCTCCTGGAGAAGGGCGGCATACAAATAAACCAAAACTGAAACTGAAACAAAGTTAGCTGTGATGAAAGAGGAATTCAACCTGCTGTTAGTTTGAACTGCTCTACCAAACTGGTTCTAATGTTAAGTATAATGGAATCCTAATGTGTGGATTTTTCAGAACTGGGTCAGGTTATCTAGCAGGCTAGTTAAAAGAAATACTGTAAGAAAAGTATTTATTAACAACCCATTTGAATAAGAATATGTAACATTCATAATGCACAGTTAAAGATGCATTCTCTGTATTAACTAGAACTCTATCAGAAACTGCCTTCTTCTTTCTACTGTACATGCAAAACACACACACACACACACAGACCACCCCTTATTATGGATATGTTCCACAGATGAAAATCCCTTCCCTGAGTGTCCCCAGGGTATTTTAAAAAAAGTCAAGATGGCCACCACAAGAGTGGAACTGAAGTTTCACCTGTTTTTGATGTGTGCCTGACTGAGAAACATTGAACTATCTCTCATATCATACATATCAAACTTAGCAGTTCCATCCCCCTATGCTTGGGTTCACAAAAGGAGAGTGGGTTCCCTGTTTCAGTACTATTTGAAAGGGTTTAGCCCAAGGGTGGGCTGCTAAAGGTTCTTCCGGGTTCAGGAGAACCCGTAGCTAACATTATGGCCAGTTCAGAGAACTTCCAAATCCCACCCCTGGCTCACCCTGCCCCTCCTACTCTGACCCTCTCCGCCCAGGAATCTCCACACAGCCTGTTTTTGATATCAGGTCAGTGCAAAGCCCATGCCAAGACTCGGGGAGGTGAAAAACAGGCCTCCTGGATGTTCCGGAGTGCCAGAAACAGGCCCGTTTCCAGCCTCTGGAGGGCAACCGGAGGCCAGAGGAGGCAGTTTTCGAGGAAAGCATCTGGAGCCTAGCAAAGGCAACCCTCCCCCTCCACGCCATGGTTCAGGAGGCCAACTAGGCCATGCCCATCATAACCACACCCACTCAGTTGGCTCAACTGGGCAGAGAACCTGTTGCTCAAATTTTTGAAGCCCACCCCTGGTTTAGCCCCAATCCTTTCTTACACACTGAGGACTGAAGACAGTGTTTATTTCCCTGAAGATGAGTTGGTTCCTCTGCATCATTAATAATGCTGCTAAAGCCTATGAGGGTTTTTAGTTGTGATCAAGTGCAGATCAAGGACCTGGGTCTGCATCCCAACACACCAAATATGACAACAGGCTTAGCAGAGGCAGAGGCATTGGAGTATACCTTGTTTACCTTTCCATCCGCTCAGTTTCTCCTCAGAGCTTCATGTATGCGGCTATTATATTCCATGACCCATCAAAAGGGCGAACGACAAAACCGCGCCCGACTAAACCGCATCGCTGAGGTCATCAACGCAGCGACAACAGCCATCGCGGAGAAAGAAGGGCGCTTTAAATAGCGCTTTGAAAGAAAGCTGATTCAACTTAAGGTAAGGGTTAGGTTTAGGGTTAGGTTTAGGATTAGGTTTAGGGTTAGGTTAAGGGTTAGGGTTAGGGTTAGGGTTAGGGTTAGGGTTAGGGTTAGGGTTAGGGTTAGGGTTAGGGTTAGGGTTAGGGTTAGGGTTAGGTTAAGGGTTAGGGTTAGGGTTAGGGTTAGGTTAAGGGTTAGGGTTAGATTTAGGGTTAGGTTAAGGGTTAGGTTTAGGGTTAGGTTTAGGGTTAGGTTAAGGGTTAGGTTTAGGGTTAGGTTTAGGATTAGGATTAGGTTTAGGGTTAGGTTTATGGTTAGGTTTAGGGTTAGGGGTTAAGTTTAGGTTTAGGGTTGACAGCGTGCTTCTGTCTCTGCGCTGTTGTCGCCCTGGTGATGACATAAGCGACGCGGTTTAGTCGGGCGCGGTTTTGTCGTTCGCCCTTTTGTCGGTGAACCATTATATTCCAATTTATCAAGCAGAATTCCATCCACAGATTATGTTGTATGAAGGTTATGCTATATGATCCTCAACAAGCATCCCCAAACACAAACCCATGTTTCCTTCAAAGACTGATGAGCCGTCCCAAAGTTCTTCTCAACTTCTGCTGGGATATTTCAAAAGAAAAACCATCACAAGAATACCCTTCTCAGATTGTACATAATTTCTTCGGCACTTTTTACACCACTAGCCACCACTGTAAGCCACCTGTCATTATCATCATTGTCAGGTTCATCACCCATCATTCTATTTATTATGCAAGGCTAACATCAAGAATGTAGAACAACAGGGTGGATTAACTTCTGGATGAGCCCCAAATGGCTACTGCTCCCGAGGGTCACAGAATGGTTTTTATTTTATAAAAATAAAAGAGAAGGCAGGGAATGTTTCTAAACACTTGGGGATAGGCCTGTTTAGCCCAAGCCTGCATGCAGGCATTCACATCCCAGCTCTGTCCATCATCTCAGCAAACGAGGCCCATAGGTCACCTTTTGTGCTGTGCTGTGGTCTATTCGTGCCTGTATTTATTAGCATAGCTGACACCATAAATAAAGGTTCATGGGCCACCGGCCATTACGGAGAGCATAATTCAACCAGGTGGGCCAGGGCCCAAGAAGCTGATAGCACATATAAATGGCTCACCCTTCACTTGTGTCATCTGTTTTGTTTATCAGGACCTCTCAGTGGAATTACGGGCAGGTAATGACAGTGTGCCCATGCATTAGCCTATCTACTGGAATGGGAATAATGTCTGTCTGATCACAATTCCACAAATAGCTTTCTTTATGACGTGTTTTGCTAGGTACTCTGCTGCTTTTTTGACAGCATTTCATCTTTTTTGCGTATTTCCATCACAAAATAAAGCAACATTCAAGCTCCTAATGATCTAGTGATTTCCAGAAATGTCAGGATTTATATTTTGAGAAGACTGTGCACCGTGACATTAGAGGAAAGCGAAACAATCCTCAGGAGTGGTGCTGTAGAACCACAACATGCATCATATATTTGGGAAAAACAAGGTCTTTAATTACATCTTTGTCACCTTCGCTGCATTTTCTCCTCACAACAATCCTGTGAAGTAGCTTATGCCAGAAAGAAAAATGCAGTCAGCTCATAGACATGCTCCCTGATTGCATTTGAATGCATTGATTTTCTGGGTTTACGCAATACCATAAACTAACCAAATTTGTAATTTGGATTTGTAAAACAAACTAACATAGAGAGAAAGTGTACCAATGAAGCCACTCAGCGTTTCACTGGTCTTCAAAATGTTGTCCCTGTGTCCAAAGAGCATACAGATTTGAAAGTAGTTGGCTTCCCCTGGGTTCTCCTTGCCTCTATCATGCATTAGGTGCGACAACTGAAGGTTCAACCATCATATATTTATGACATAACCATCACTGGGGGGCAGGAGGCTAAAACATATAAGGAATTGTTGCAGGAATTGGGTGTGTCTAGCCTAGTGGGGAAAATAAAGACTAGGGATGACATGAAAGCCGTTTTCCAATATTTGAGGGGTTTCTAGAACTAAGAAGAAACTTCCTGAGCGTAAGCACAATTAACTTGCATTCAGAAGTTTTAGGTGGTTCATTTTGTGCTTTTAAATTGGAAGACATGAGAAAAATGGATAGGAATCTTCATATGATTTTTTTTCAATCGAAACTAGTAAAACAAATAAATAGAAGTTGCAAACAAAAAAACGATTGATTCATTTGTCTCTGTATTGTGTTACACCAGCTAGCATGGACTTTAATGCTTCTTTCCGTTCTTCCTTCCTCCTTCCCTCCTTCTCCCCCTCTCTCCTCCCCCCACCCTCCCTCCCTCCCTCTCTCCCTCCCTTTTTATTTATTTGCTCATTTTTATTTTTATTTTGCCATCTGTTAAGATTGTTAGATTATTTTTGGCTTAGGGACTGCCATTTCTACAGTAAGAAGCAATGGACTGAGTACCAAAGCTTTCTTAGGATTAGACTTTCAAGGTGAACCTCAAGGCAAAATACAAATATTCACCATCACCATGTTGTGCTAGGAATATTATTTGGCTACTTCCCATACTGCTATATGTGGCACGGGGGTGGGGTGGGGGCTGAAGTAAACAAAAAGACAATATGCTAAATGTAGCCAAGCCTCCATTTGGAAATAGAAAAATTAGTATGCATGCATGCATGCATGCATCATTCACCTAAGGGACCAATCAGTCTCTCATGTCCATCCAACTTTTTATCTCTGGCCAAGGCCCAGTCAAGATTCTTTTGTGCAAGTTTCTTCTCTTTTTCTCCCTCAAAGGAAATGGCATTTTAATGACAAGCCAAATAGCAAATGGGGGCATTTGGAAATACATAATAAATGTGTATTAGTGAGACAGAAAATTGGAAAATGGCCACCTGCCAGCAGTCACATAAATTTTGGAAGCGATGCATTTTCTGCCTTATCACAGGAATTGCAAATATTTATTAAAAGTATTAAAATAGCAGGAATGTTAAATGTTTCTTTCAGGAGTGGAAATTTACACTGCCACATAAAAAAGATGGGATATTCTGATACAGTGTTTATTAAAGGGACTTCATTTTATTAAGTTGTCATCCACAATAAATGGCTAGGTTCAACTGAAACCAGATCTGTAGTGGAAAAGGAAGATTTGTGGAAATTAACTCAGGGACCCTTGCATTTTTGAAGAGGATTAGCATATCATTCGTCCATTTTTATTTATTTAGCATTTGGAGGCATTTGGGGTGCAAGTGGCCAGCAAATTCATTCCAAAGTAGATCTTCCTGGTTTACAAATATTTGCCTAGTATGCTGGCCTCTCTCTCTCTCTCTCTCTCTCTCTCTCTCTCTCTCTCTCTCTCTCTCTCTCTCTCTCTCTCTCCCTCCCTCCCTCCCTCCTTCTCTCCCTCTCTCCCTCTCTCCCTCCCTCAAAATGCAGTGGTTTTGCATATGTTTTTGATCATGGCATCTGCATTTTACCTACTGGGAACAATTAAGGGACATTCCTTAAAATTAATAGTTATACCCTAGTAAATAACTGCTTCTATTTCTTTAGTCAGCTATATCGCCCACTATGGAGGAATCCCCAGAGAGACAATCAAGGAACATAGGCACCTCAGTGTTCCCTGAGTAGAGGTAGAACTGCATCTCAGGCTTTCCCATTCAAGATCCTGAACATCTTTCCTTGGAACCTGAGGGAAATAGCATTGCTATCTGAAGACCTTGGATTCTTCTGAGGAACTAAAAAGAGTCTACGAATATGCCGCAACTGAGGCAATACAATATGTGATATGATATCAGTCCCTGAACAAGCTTTTAAAACATTAGGGACCTTTGCCCAATTTCTCATGCAGTCCAACTGATTATTCAGGAACGATGTGGTGGCAAATATAATATTAGGCTAATGTAATTGTATCACTAATGCAACAAAAGCAACTATGTTCAGTAACTCCAGTTGGGGAGAAAGGGTTTAATCTTGATATTTTATCTGCCTCAGGCTTGCAGCTATTGGTTTGAAAAAAAGTCAACTTTATGATCAGAGTTTATAGTGGTATAAAATGGCTTAAATCTTCCCAAATGATCCCTGTGCATTCAAGTTCACATCATAATGCTTCTTAGAAGCAGTAAGATTGCTAGAGAGGGAGAGGTGTGTACGTTGCTTATTAAAACCGTGGGATGCCACTGCAAGTGGATGTAGCTGGGAATCTGGACAGAAAAATAAATTTTGGGTTGAAGAAAGGTGGATCAATGAATAAATGAATGAACATGAAAAAAGGTAGGGAAGAGAGAAAGTAAAGCAGTGCTGTCTCTTATTATTAGTTTTGTCTTATCCATTACCTGCAAGATGCTTCTCACTATGACTTTCCCATTTCAGATTATGTCTCTTAATCCAGATTATAAAGTTTTCTCAAATGCTTCTTGTCGTAATTATAGGCTTGTCAGATATAGTTTATTAATCTGGCTACTGTTCCCTGGATTAGAGATCTATTCCACCTTCCTCAGGGTCTTTTTTTCTATTTTGTCCACTTAGATAGCAGCATCAACTTGATGTTACCTGACTGTCAGAAAATACTAGACAGTTGGCTAGACCAGGAAATCAAAAAAAAAAAAAAAAAAAAACCTTGGAAGATGATAATTAGAAATTATCAAGAAAATTTCATGGAATAAGTACCTCATTGAGATCTGCTTCGGATTAACTCTATCATACAGACTTGGTTTTTATCATTTAACTAGAGTTGCCACTTTGGCTGGAATTTGTAACTCAATCAGAATCAAGATGGGCTTATTGTTTAGTCCATCAGTAATTTTCTAACAAGAACCAAATGCATGGTGAATTCTTACCTTTACGAATTCTTATCTTTATTCTTACCTTTTAAAAGTTTTATATCCATATAATAAAAATCATTATCAAATGCCAAACTAAAAATTTTGGGAATTATCTCCCTTCATGGGTCCTGTCTTGTTATAATCCATTGCAGGAGTGCAAATTGCCAATTCAAAAGAGCTTCCATAAAAAATGGCAAAGATATCTTTGGGGATTTTATGCTTTTCCATGTAAAAAAAATGCATGTATGCATACAATATGATTAAGATTAAATATAAAGAAGATCAAACTAATAACCACAACTACAGCAACCAATCTTAGAATTGACAGTGAAGTTATTGAAGTAGTGTATAGCTTCTTCCCTTTTAGACTGACTAGCAAAAGAAAAGGAACTAGCAAGAAATACAGCATAGAGCAGCACTTCATAGAGCAACAATGAAGGCATAGGAAAAGATATTCAGATTCCATCACCTGTCTGAACCTATAAATATCAGTATCATACAGGCAATGGTATTCCCTGTGACATTCTATGGAAGAAAAAGTTGGACTTTGAAGAAGCAGGATACAAAGAATAATTGACATGTTTAAACTTTGGTTATGGAGAGAATTCCTGAGAGTACCACTCCTGATTAGTCAAGGATACACACACACACAAAATGTCCAAACTCATGTTGTATTAGTTTGAACACATTATCAAAATCCAGCTTCCTTAAAGGTAAAGGTTTCTCCTATCCAGTCATGCCTGACTCTAGGGGGCAGTGCTCATCTCTGTTTCTTAGCCAGTTTTATCTGAAGACACTTCCATGGTCATGCGGCCAGCATGATTATATGCCAGGGCACAGAGAATGCTGCTACCTTCCCACCAAAGTGGTACATACATACATACATACATACATACATACATACATACATACACACACACACACACACACACACACACACACATATATATATATATAACACACACACATATATAACACACACACACACATACACACACACACACACACACACACACACACACTCACATTTGCATGCTTTCAAACTGCTAGGTTGGCAGGAGCTGGGAGCTCATTTCATCATGTGGCGCTCAGGTCTTGAACCTGGTCTATCAACTTTCCTACTGACAAACCTAGCATCGTTAACCACTGAACAATTGCACCCCATCCAGATCCCTTATCAAGTCTGTGATGCTGGGAAAGATGGTCAGAGTGGGGACAGACCAACCTGAAGAAGGTCTACCTATGTGCCACAAAGCATCAACTTGATTGTACATAATCATATAATGCATACATACCTACATATTTAAATGTCTACCTATCAGGCCATTTCATTCTGGGAAAACAAAATTATGCAAAGTACAGAAAAGGAGTAAGAAATAGTAAATAAGTAAAGGCATGAGATAAGAAAAGGAAAAAGAAACATAAAGCAAATCTAGTTTACATCAAGAGCATTCGCTATGTAACATTTTTTTTACCTTTTTATTTTTACAAACTATGCTTGCTTCCAACTTCTCCATATGCCTTTTCATATTCTTTTGGTTTTTAAAATTATTATCTCTCTCACTTTGAAGGACTCATCATCTTCATCCCAACAGGCTTTCTTGCTCTTCTTCCTCTTCACATGTTCATTCTACCATCAGACTGTATGTTTGCAACATAATTCTCATTCATGCTCTGTCTGATCAAATAATGTAAATATCTTTTCAGGCTAGTCACTCCATTTTGTATAGTTGTTTTTATTTTTTTCTTACCATCAACTGTATTCATTTTATATTTGTCCAATGGATGGTTCAGTATAATCTGAATGTTATTTATGTGATATTTAATATGGAGTGGGCAGATGGCTGAATTATTCAATATTAGCTGGAATTTTTTCTATGTAATTTTTTTGCCAATCTCATCACTATTTTGAGTTTAAACTGCCACACAGGCCAGTTTGGTCTACATTGTGAGTATTAGCCAAACTGCAGCCTTTGACCTCCTGTTTTATTATTTCAATTATATTCACTTGACTTTGTTAGATTTGGTCAATTTTAAGCAAATGGGCTGAACCAATTGAATGAGAACTGGAACAAATCATGGTTGAAGTTGGAACAAATCAGGTGAATTGAAATCAAAACTAAATAAATCTGTAAATATTAAACAAGGACAGTAGTGGAAGAAATTTGTGTTTGAATTCAGACTTGCATTATGATTTATTGAATCCTATAGTGATCATTTCAGTTAATATTTTAAATCCTATCATTCGTCTCTTCTGCAAGTAAATAATCCAAGAATATCAAGTGATAAATGTAAATTTTTCAGAGTAAATCACGTTCTTATTCATCTACAGTTTGAACTTTGTCTAAATGCAGAAACATTCTGGTCCTGCGGGTGACTTTTTTCTAGATTAAGATGAAATATACACTCCAGTATTAGGAGTTTCTGGAATGAGGTTCACTCAAGATAAATTTAGCCAGTTCAAAACTAATTTGGCAACTCATACAGTTTAAAATTGAAACATTCTAATTTAAAATTGAAATATTTTATATCACTTCCATGGCTACTGTGAATATGTTCTAAAGTCTACATGTCTTATGTAAAAGCCATTTAGCAATATAAGCAACTGTGAGTCTTGAAGATCTATCCCATCATTAGGCCCACCTAATGTCTATTGAATGGAAAATTATATACTGATTGATATATATATATATATATATATATATATATATATATATATATATATATATATATATATATATATATATATATGGACTACTAAAATGAAGCACAAGGCCAATACATCTTAAAAGAATAAGTATCATTTTTTGAAGTTTAGATATAGATGAATATAACATTTCATAAATGTATGTATCTTTATAAAAATAAGTGTATGCTACTGTGATGTTGTTTTTAAAAATGCACAATTCAAGTACAGCTAATCTTCAGGAAAATATTTTTCCAACAAAGACGGAGATAAGAAAGGAAGGAAGGAAGGAGGGCGAAGGAAAGAAAAAGAAAGGAAGGAAGAAAAGAGGAAGGAGAAAGAAAGAAAGAAAGAAAGAAAGAAAGAAAGAAAGAAAGAAAGAAAGCTAGTTAGCTTAACAGGAAGATGGGTAATAGATTCAAAGAATTGGGCTACACCTTGCTGTAATTAACACAATACTTTTCTGCATGGAATGCAAAATGATTGCTTGCTGCACAGCAAGATAATCAGTAAGTGGACATTTTTCACTCTAGGCTGTGGTCTCTTATGAAATCAAACAAATCTTTACTATAGTAATTAATCAGCATATTGTTCTGTGATCTGCACTGCAATGAATTCATGTAAACTGATAGCCCAGAGAAAGTATTTGCCCTAAACATTGATAAAACCTTGCTGGACTGGGCAACATGAGGGCATACTTCAAACTTGATATCCTATGTGCTTCACTTCCTCATAAATAAAAATATTTTAACAGAATATTACTTTCAATGAAAATACTGAAAAAGTTTGTTAATGTGCTCCTTTGAATGCATGCTTATCTTCTACAAATGGAAACTCAATTGATCACATTTCAGGGTATATCTTCAACTCAGTACGTACAGCTTCCAAGTCTTAATTTTCATCTTCATGTTGAACATGGGAAATTTTAGTAGAAAGCTACGTACATGGATAATCCAATTTGCTAAAAGCAAGTTTTCATGCAAAGGTCTTGTTCTCGTTATTATTCTTGTTAGTGCTTCTACCAACATAGAGCAAGAAAGTTGAGCAGTGAATCAACTTCTTTTCCATTGGGAAAAATTAAATAAATGTTAACCATATACCGTTCCTTTCAAAAGCAATTTAGTGATGTCTTATCTAGTTTGTCCCCTTGTCTTGCTTTTCTTCCTTTGTTCCATGTGCAATGAAATTAAATAAGTGTGCCTCAGTCTATTTATTCTTCTTTGGACATTTCTTCACCCAGCAGATGGTCAATTAAGAGCACTAAACAATGACACTGTTTTTCCTGTAAACATTTTTTTTCTAATAGCCTAACAAATGAGAATCTGGGCTGCCATACTGCTGAATACCATCTTGACTTTCTAATTACAAAGAACTGTGTCTTGATAGTAACAATTACAGCTATAACAACGATGCCGTACTTGAACAATATAGTTGGAGGCAAAGTGCTTATTGGAATATTCAGAAAATAAAGGCCGTACATTTGTGCCCAAGCTGGAAATGGGAACTTAAACAATTGGGGGTTGGAATGGAGTAGAGAGAAGAAGAAAGGTTGAAAACATTGGATTTACTAGCTCCAGATGTGAATTAGAATCCAATTACTACAAAAGCAATATCAAGAAAAGGGGCTGTTTCCTTCTATTTTAGTAATCAATAGGTGAAACAAGTTATAATAACTACACGGTAATAACTAAAATATTTTGATATTTACCTACACATCATATTATTTTCAAGTTCAGTACTATTTGCACAAATAATACCAGCACACACTGTCTATTGTTGCCAAGCCTGACTTTACACTTTCCCCCTCCATTGCAAAGTCATTTTTTTCCAGGGTGCAATCATGTGCAGCTCAACAGTGGGGTGTGCAATTTCAGGGACCGATGAAGGCGTTACATATTAGCATGGGAATCGGGCCATTAAAATTCATGTATATTATTTTCAGGTATAAATGTATGACTATGAAAAAAATGATACTGGAAAGACATAAATAATAGGAATTCTGCATTTTCAAGGCAAAGTTTGGTTTAATCTGGGAGGGAGAAATGAAGACAAACACCAGTCCTAACCTGACTAAATTGGCCAGAAATAAGCCAGTCTACTTTTCCATATGTCTCAGTTATTTCTGGATCAGAAACAAGCTCATGTTTAATAATGGCCACTACCTTCAATTCATGTCCTGTAGTCATTCCGAATCAACTAATGCACCTCAACAACCATTCAATGTCATTTGCTTTTAAGGTGGCTAAGATGCTGAACCTGTCAATCAGAAACGCTGGCGGTTCAGTGGTTTGAATCCCTAGTGCCATGTAATGGAGTAAGCTCCCATTACTTGTCCCAGTTTCTGCCAACCTAGCAGTTCAAAAGCATGTAAAAATACAAGTAGAAAAATAGGAACCACCTTTGGTGGAAAGGTAACAGTGTTCCATGCCTCTTTGGCATTTAGTCATGCCGGCCACATGACCATAGAGACATCTTTGGACAGTGCTGGCTCGACTAGCACATATGTGCGAGGAGAACCTTTATCTTCACCTTTAAGCAGAGAGTTCTTTCAAAGAACTACTCTTCCCTGTAATTGGAAGATCTTCTTGTTCCTGGTAACCCGAGGTGATATTGAGTAGGTTCTGACCAGTTCTGGAGAATCAGTAGCGGAAATTTTGAGTAGTTTGGAGAACCGGTAAATACCACCTCTGGCCTTGCCCCCATCTATTCTCTACTCCCCAAGTCCCAGCTGATCGGGAGTGAATAGGGATTTTGCAATAACCTTTCTCTGGAGTGGTGAGGCAATGGAGATTTTACAGTATCCTTCCCCTGCCATGCTCACCAAGCCACGCCCACCAAGCCACACCACACCACCAAGCCATGCCTACAAAACCAGTAGTAAAAATTTTTGAATCCCACCACTGCCTGTGACCTATTAGTTACAACTGCCTTCCTGCAGGGCTCCAAAACCTTTCATGAAGTCTCACAATCCTCTTCATTGCAGTGATGTGGATCTCCTTTATCCAAGGTTGTCTGTGGGAAGCCAGGTATGTCCCCAAAACACACGTATCCCTACAATTTGTATCACTCTAAAGCAGGGGTACCCAAACTTGGGAACTTTAAGACTTGTGGACTTCAACAAGTCTTAAAGTCAAAAAAATGTCAACAAGTCTTAAAGTCAAAAAAATGTCAACAAGTCTTAAAGTCAAAAAAATGTCAACAAGTCTTAAAGTCAATAAGTCTTGAAGTCCACAAGTCTTAAAGTTTCCAAGTTTGGGCACCCCTGCTCTAAAGTGCAACCCTGTAAATGTTGACACAATTACAAGAATACAAATGATAAAATGTAAAATACACAGACAGCCATCCCAGGATGATAAACATCAAACAGAGGACTGAAATGCTAAGCATCAGTTTATTTCTGGAATGAATAATATAAGTATTACGAGAAGTAAAAACAAGAAACTGATCACCGGTAATTACACATGCACCCCCTGCCTATATTTTAAAAATACACAAAGAAAATACGTGGTGGCAATCATTGCCTCTCCCAGTGTGTCCCATCATTCCCACATCAGCCCAGGAATTAATGCTGAAACTATTTGTTCCTGCCCCAATTAATTGCTGCTGTTTTGTTGATCATCTGGGGTTTCTGTTGATTGTGGAGCTCTGGTCGGCCACAGAAACATGAATAGAGCTGTGAGGCAAGGACTACAGTGCATCGCTCTTTATCTCTGCCCTTGCTTTGAAATGTAAAATAAGTTGAGTCAAAATAAGACAATGTTGGAGAATCTGTTTGGAATAATTTATTATATTTGCAGAATCTCTCTTTTTTTGGGGGGGAGGGGCAGAATGATATCATTTTTTTAGTTAACCAAGTTAATTCAGATGAATAGGTTCAATATTCCTGTATAGAAAGGTTGTGGCTATTTTGGTGAAGTTTATTTGTTATTTATTTATTTATTTATTTATTTATTTATTTATTTATTTATTTATTTATTTATTATTTATTTATTTATTTATTTATTTATTTATTTATTTATTTATTTATTTATTTAATTTCCTATGAGTTATATGTTTTTTAAACACCTGCTACTATGTTTCTGTTGTTGTTGTTGTTGTTGTTGTAATAATTAAATGCAACAACAGCCAGGAAGAAACCATGTACAATCAGTTAAATCTATTCTTCTATAAAAGAAGGAATCTGTACTTATTTCACATAATTAGTTCTGCACTGAATTTTATTAAGTAATATTTTTTGCTCTTGCTGTGAGGCAAAATAGTCTGAGTCTTCCAACCCCAAATATATTTTGCCCTGTTTTGCATAATCTATGTGTAAATTTGATTAGTTGCTATTTCAGCCTAATTCTCCAAAAACAACAACAACAACAACAACAACAACAACAACAACAAAAATCCTTGTCTTTGCTGGCTAAATAATTCTAGCCAGTCAGGAATCTTGACTTTATGTTGACTTTAATATGAAAAGACAATGATGTCATAGAACATCGTTTCAGAAACAGTCAGAATTGGACTTGTAGTATTACAAAGTTAATGTTTCAGGCTAAAAATACTATAGGAATTCTAATCTTGAATAGGAAAATGGGGACAAGCCATATTGTATCACTTTATCTTTATTCCAATTTGGAGCTATTTTGGTGAAACATTTCAAAATCAGCAAACCCCGATTTTGCAATTTTGGTTCACTTGCCAACAAAGTAACACATATGAGCCTGCACATGCATATATACGAATAATCAAGCAACTTTTGCATACTAAATGTTTTCATTTTCTGCCGTTTACTTTAGAAAAAAAGGTGATTTCACCTGCGAACGAGACACAATAGGCTCATACAACAGATTACTTTTCCAACAAGTTAATCTTTTTATCCATTATCTGGAATAGTTTGCAAAGCTTCAGAAAGGGGAAAAATGGAATTGTTGTTGGAAGAAGGAATACATGTTCAGGTAATTACAAATAACAACACATCTGGTTGTCTTAATTGTTTGGGAATGTCTCAATTACCTCTGAATGTTTTCATACGGACTTGGAGACAGTAAAAGGAAACTTTCTCGTAGCAGATTGGATTAAGGGATGAGAGAAGCAACACTGAAGCTCTAAAGCACTCAAGCTGCTTAAAGCCACAGAAGGCATGCCAAACAAGAGCTGTTGAACTTTCACCAGTCTCGGGAAAAAAATAATAGCAACAGAAACAACAAAAGAAGGTGGAAGACGACCTGTAGAGGGCGTCCTATGCCTACAGATATGCCCTCTATGGGAAGAAGGGGAATGGCAAGGTAAGGGACTCCAGTGCTTCTTCAATGACAAAATTTGTCAAAGCAGCATCACTCCAATCCTACCCAACTCTACTTAGGAACTGGCTGCAATGAGCTCAATGGGATTGGATCATTTTCTTTCTGGATTCCAGTAGATTTCATCTGTACCTCCTAAAATGTGATATGCAGATTGGAATATGGTTATCTTTTAGATTTCACACTTCTACAGAATCTTTCCAAAGATACATTTGAAATAGAGTAGGTTGTAAATGCTTATTCAAATGTTTATGTTTAAATGTGAAGTCTTGCATAGGTTATAGAACTGTAAGAGGGCTATTGAAGAACATTTATGGCTGGAGGGATTGGGCTCCCTTCCAATCTTATGTTCAGATAAATGGGAATAATTGAGGTCAGCAATGTGACACCTGAAGATTGTTCAAAGAACATGGCTATATGCCTCATACAATTCCTTGTGCAGGAACTCACAAAAGGAACTCACATCCAACTTTGCACTAGACTTAACAGGAGTTTACTATTCCTGTTTACTATGAGATTTTGAGATCTTGTAGATTTTGGGATACTACCTAAGAAAGATTTGCCAGTATCTGATGCAAATGAAAGTGCAGTTTCAATCAAAGAAACATTTTTTGAAGTACAATTCATAATTTATTTCCATAACTTCATTTTTTAATGCATATTTTTACTCTAACAAAATGTTTATTTGAACATCAGTTTGCAGAGTGTAAACATTTTTCTAGGGGTGAAATAGATAAAATTTTAAGAAGTAGAACTCCTGCTTCAAAGACCCAAAGGGAATCTTTTTAAAAAAAAACATTGAAAAGGGTTTTTTTTAATATAATTGAAAATATTACAAATGCTGAATTGAGGAAGAAAATAAGAGAGAAATAGAAAAAAAGGAAGGAAATATTCTAAAGAAGTAGCTTCTGATCTTTATGACAGTGGTCATAGATATATTTATATTTGACTTTCTGTCTCTCTAAGGTTACATCATAATTTATTTCATTCCATAAGCTATCTTTTATAATCTTCAAAAACACAAGTCATAAGTTCATTCTTCTCTTTTTCAGCAGAAAGTCCATAAAGAGTTTCCAGTCACTGATAATTATAGTTGTTGATCTTTCTCTAATCAAACAAATTAATTCTGCCATTTCTGCTAGTTTTGTCATCTTCATCAACCATTTCTCCATTCAAGACCCCACAATAAGCTTGATACCACCAGCTGATGATGTCTGCTGTCATGCAGCATCCTTTCTACCTGGAGAAATGAAAGACTATGTCTAGTCTAATTGGGTACATTTAGTCTGATGAAAAGAAGGACTAGGGATGACATGATAGCAGTGTTCCAATATCTCAGGAGCTGCCACAAAGAAGAACTATTCAAGCTACTCTCCAAAGCACCTGAGGGTAGAACAAGAAGCAATGGGTGGAAACTAATCAAGGAGAGCAGCAACTTAGAACTGAGGAGAAATTTCCTGACAAGTAGAACAATTAATCAATGGAATAACTTGCCTCCAGAAGTTGTGATTGCTCCAACACTGGAGGTTTTAAAGAAAAGATTGGAAAAATGGCATAGGGTTTCCTGCCTGAGCAGGGGTTGGAGTAGACCTCCAAGGTGCCTTCTGTTATTCTGCATCTAGAACATATTTGGTGAGCACTATGGTATTGCAAGAGAGAGAAGAAGCAGCAGAATTTATGTGGCACAACTAGAATCCTTTCCTTACAAGGAAAGGTCAAGACCAACTTCTAGATATACCCTGAGAAATGCAATGACTATTCTGCCATCTCCTCTAAACCCATAGAGTTATATCCATCAATCTTATGGAATGGTTGCTGAGTGATTGATTGTAAGTTGAGGACTACCTGTATTTCCTATTTAATCCAATTATATTGCAGCACTTAATCTACTTTAATAAACCATACATGAGAGACACCAGGAAATCAAAACATTATAAACACGGCTGATAAATTTTAAAGATGAGAAGAAGGCAAAACCATGGGCATATTGCTGCAAGAAATTATGTGGATATGTCCATGAAGTATCCAGGAAACAAATTCTACTTAAATAAGGCTTTAAATTATATCTTTTTGTCTGTGTAATTTGGGGGTTCCCATATTCATTAAGATAAATCCTAATCCTAATCTACAATTCAGGTATACAAGTTAATTAACAACTTTCCAGATACGGGCATCAACACAAGTCCTTACATTACCTTGTTATCATAGTCATCAATGTAATGATTTACTTACATATCACATTTTCCTTTAAAGCAATTAACAGCATTATCTGAAAATGGATGGAGTGCTTTCCAGTACATCAAAACTGTACAATCATACACTAAAATTTAAAACCAGTTTAAAAATATACCAATGAAGTTAAGAGATATTGCTAGAATATTTCCAGAAATATATACTGTAGACAAATCACAAATCTAACTTCTACTACACTAAACAATTTGCACTGCCCAATAAAGAAGATGAATCTTCCCCTGAACCTGCAGAAATCAAGAGAAAAGAACCATCAATGTGATATATCTTATTATCTTACATAAATGCATGTGAAACTCCAGTATTGGTTTTCCTTTAATTATCAGCCTATAGTATGCAGAAATACATGTCCAGTGGCAAATTTCTTCTAGGTTGGAGACAAACAACAATTTCAGTCAATTATTAGGTTTAACATTCCAGGCAGGTCTCTTTGGAAGTCAGCTGGGCTTCCTCAAATGTAAAGAGGAAGAAAGAACAGATGATACAATTTATTAAATAATACAGTTAATGATTTAATCCATAAATAAAGACTCTTCATTAAAAAGAAATCTGTTTTACCCAAAAATTGCAAGACATTAAACACATTTTTCCCAAAGCTAAACTGTCTTAGGCAGCATTTGCAATATGGGGTGCGAACACATTCAAGCAGAGTTTTATTTAGAACATAATACATTCAGGCACAAAATGTTTCTCTCCCACGGCTAATCTGTGAGGTCCAGAATACTACACTAACTTTAATTCTTTCTGTTTCGCATCCTCAAAGCACCCTTTGCCTCCCATTTATAGGGAATGGTGCTGCCACAGATCATTTCCTTGAGTTTTGTCCTCAATTAAAATTTTTGGGAAGGTTTGTCCTAGAAGTTTAAAGAAAAGTTCATACAATGCAATAAGACAAAGAGTTGGTTAATTATTGGCAATTAGTATATGCTACTACTACGACACTGTTAGAAATGGTGCTTTATTTAGGATAACCCTGTCATTTGCACCCTAAGTGAACACTTTTGGGATTTATGGAAACTGGAATTTGTAATCTCCAATGAACTAATGTGGTAACTGCTGCATATGTTAACCAGAATGTTGAGATTAACATGTCAAAGATATAGTATATAAAAAAATTTACAGGCAGGAAGGCATCTTTGCATATTGGAAGCTGCTGATTTTTTTCTGGGTGCAAGATGCTGGTTGTCACCTTTAAAGCTTTTCATGGCTTGGGACCAGATTATCTGAGGGACCAACTCTTGCCGGTCACATCTACCCAACCCATTAGAGCAGAAAGGCAGGGAATGTTGCGGGTCCCAAGGGAGATACACCTGGTGGGATTCAGAAGAAGGGCCTTCTCCATTGTGGTTCCCTGTCTCTGGAACATCATTCCCCCAGAGATTAGAATGTCCCCCCACTCTAACACTGTTCCAGAAGGCACTGAAGACCTGGTTCTGCCAGTGGGTCTGGGGAACACACAGCGGGATGAAGCCCATTAAATGGCTCGTGTGATTGGCCGTCGCTGGGGTGGGAGGTGTGTGGGGTGATTTTATTACATTAATTTATATGATTTTTTAAAATTAGTTTTACTTTTATTAGATGTGGTTTTTATATTCTGTAAGCCACCTTGAGTTGCCATGGACAAATAGGCAGCAATATAAATTGAATAATAAATAAATACATGAATATTATTATATTTAATAAGTCTCTCTTTTTGTTATAGAAATATTGCAATATTTTTGATATGTCATCATCATCATTTATTAAATTTATAGGCCGCACAATCTCGGAGGATTGTGTGTTATATTTTGTAGGGCACCATGTATTTCCTGGTTATTCCCCCCCCCACTTCACTAATGTTGACTGTAAGCAATCTGGACTTTGTAGTTCTGACCAATACCTCCTTGAAATGAGTCCCTCGGGAGTGGGGCGGCATACAAACTAAATAAACATTCCAAACATTCCAAACTAGAAGGCAGTGCAGTTGCTGAAACAATAATTTAACGACTGGCTAGTTCCTCTTAGAAACCTCAGCTGTATTTTGGATGTTTCAAAGGTAGATTTTAAAGTTTCAGAGATAAATTTTGCAGGACTCCCGTCAGATTACATCAAGCAAGGCATCTTAGCACGGATTGCGCTTCACTGAATCTTTCATTGACGGCACACTCATTGGCAAATCTGAGCATATGTAGGAGTCAGCAGTCATATGGCAGCTGAGAAGTACACTTTGAAAAAAAATCTGATGAGTTAACCGAGGATGGCGGTATGTACAACGGTAAGATGGTGTCATCAGTGAAGTGGTTATTACTCAATTTGTGTTCTGAAGGCTTTCTTGATGAGTTAGGTTTGCATACTGTTTCAATGTTTCCCAGTGAAAAATTGCAGGAAAACACGTCTCTCTATCTCACCTATAACTGCAGGTTGCCCATTCCTAATGGAACAACTGAAGTGGTTTTCAGAGTCTAACTTGGCCAGAGCAGTTGAAAGCAGCCTCTCCTGGGATAATGAAGTAGGAATCACATGTACAGAAACTGGCAGCCATTGAGAATGTATGAAAAATGAAATTGGGAAAGTGAGCTTGCATAGACATGACAATTATCCACAAAAAAAGCTATCTAGCTTTGCAAGGGTGCAACTGCTGCTCTGCAAGAATACATATTTACATATTTCACTAGTTGCCATTAGAGAACTACATGTTACTAGCCTGAGCTACATACACATTAGTGCAGGCTACTTCACAAAGTAGGAAATACAAAAGGTGTTTTTACTTTCACTTTCTCACACCAATAGCTTATAGATTACAGATCAGTAGAGTTGGAAGGGACCTTGTAGGTCATCTAATCCAACCCCCACCCAAGCAGGAAACCCTACACCATTTGTGACAAATGACAGACCAATTTCTTCTCAAAAGCCTCCAGTGCTGAAGCTGCAACAACTTCCGAAGGAAAGTTGATCCGTTGGGTGATTGCTTTCATTGTCAGAAAATTTCTCCTTATTTCTAGTTTGAATCTCTCCTTGGTCAGTTTCCATGACTCCTTGTCTGGCCCTCAGGTGCCTTGGAAAATAGCTTGACCCTCCCCCTCCTCTCTGTGGCAGCCCCTCAAATTTTGGAACACTGCTATCATGTCTCCCCTGGTCCTTCTCTTCACCAGACTAGCCATGCCCAGTTCCTCTAACTGTTCTTCATATGTTTTAGTCTCCAGTCCCCTAATCATCCTGGTGGCTCTTCTCTGAACGTTTTCTAGAGTCTCAACATCATTAGTGCTGAGTATCTTCTGCATTCTTAATATAAAATGTTCTAGAGATCAATGAAAAGCCTACATTACGAATCGGTTTTCTGTAACTCTTTGCTATGGCTGTTTGGATGTTTACATTCTAATAAAGTAACCCTAATACCAGTGGTGTAATCCTCTGAAGTCTGCTATCGGTTCGGTAAGTCTGCTACCGAGCGTATGCTTTGCATGCATGCACACTTTGCACACATGCACACCTGAGGGGCGCCCATGCAGCACTAAAAAAGGAACTTTTTGAACCTTTCGAGTCTTCAAAAATAAGTAGAACAGCGAGGTTGGGGGATCTGCTGTGCCATGTGATTTAGATTAGCTAGAAAGCAGGAAATACAACAAATCTAGCTAATATAAATTACGCATCACAGCTGATGGTTGCCCAGCTGATCATCAGAAATACCAGTTTGCCCGACTGGTAACATTTTTACTACCAGTTCGAATGAACCGGTCTGAAATGGTAGCATTTCACTCCTGCCTAATACACAGTGTGTGGGACAGAGCGAGTGTGAGTGTGGGTAGGTGATAAAGAGAGAGACAGAGGGAAAGAAACCTAAACTTTAACATATCTTCTATTTAATGAGCAATTGCATATAGTACCTCATTAGAAGATGAAGGTTTTGATGATGAAGTAGCATTCACATTCAGGTACTATGATGAAGCTTTATCCTTTTGATCTGCTGATGGGTTTAATAAGCATTCCAGATGGCTTACTATGCCTGAAGCAAGAATGGATAATCACACAGTTTTGCTCTCCAAATACTAATAAAATAAGGACGCAGGAGGAGCAGAATGGGCTCTTACATGCCAATGCCGTTCACTAGAGGAATCACTAAGGTGCATTTATGTCTCAGTTCTTTCGAGGTAAAAGGAATGCAGTTTTAAATAAAACACAGGCTACAAATATGTCGAGTTATCATTATTATATACGACACCACACAGGAATCAAGTGTGTTACGCTGAGTGTAAGGATGTCATTTGCCCAGTTAAAATGCATAGTTATTTCTCCTCTACAGAACATCCCAGTATTCTGACTGGCAGGAGGGCAAGGGCAGGCCCAGTTTTGCTAAAGACCCCACCATCATTTCTCAATAACCATGCAGTATACACATTCTATGATTTCCCAGCCATCTTTCTTGGGCAAACCCACCGGCAAAGTTTCAGGACATTAAATAAACCCAAATGAAATGTCACATAAATCTGGCCTCTCCAAGTGAAATGACTGGTTGGGGAAAGGATAATTTTATGGAAATATCACAGAAGCTGATGGAAAAAGGGGAAGTGGGAAGGGCAATTGTTCCCCACCCATCTGTCAAAGGCTTTGACAGCTATTGTACAGCAACTTCACAGGAAGTTGAACCCCTTATTATTATCTGTCAGATCTGCCTCATTAGGAAGAAGCAGGCAAATGCAGCAGTGCCCAGTGGAAAATCTGTGCATTCACCAATCCTGCCATCATTGTTGCCACCACATTTCACTTTAATATGCTGATTTTAGATCAGGTGTAATATTTGAGGTATGGAGACCATGGTGGCATGCAAGAAATTAGCTTGCTTTATAGTTACACCAATTGTATGCAACAGGGTAGGCTTCCATAAGACTAGTGATCGAAGAGTACCTTGAAAGGGAACTTTCATTTCCATCTAAGCACTGAAGTAGCAGAGAAGCAAGGAGGCAACAAAATTCCGAGGTGATAAATTAAGCAACGTTAAGCATGGATTGAATACAGAGTTACATTAGGTACTAAGAGTTTAATCTCCCCCTATTCTGTTACTGAGTTACGAAGAGCCCCAAAAGCTATGGTTATATCGTCTATATCCTCCAGGAGGTCAGGATGACCTTAAAGTCCTCTTCCTGAAAATTACATTACACACTAGCAAATACCTCACTGCTCATTTCCTCCAGTTTATTGCCTCTTTCATCCTTCTCTCTATATGAGAAATGCATGTCAATATTTTGAATGGTTGTCCACTCCAGATCTAGTGTTTTGTTGTGTCTTTTTTTAATTATGAGAAGGAAGAACAGAGATCCTGAAATATCATTCAAATGTTTTTCCAAACCTTTCTAGAGATTCCATGGAGTTACTTGAATATCCTTTTAGTTGTTTCTAGAGACACATTTGTCAATGAGAGGGGCCTTGACCCTCTTGTATACATTCTTCAGTCCTGCCTCCCTCCTATGTGGCTACGTGGCACAGATTCTGGTTTGTTTAATACTTTCCTAATGCCACTACTCAGCCCCTTGAAGAAAGGAAATGCCTTGACAATACCAGTGTGTGGGAGAAATGGTGCTGTCAGAGCCTGAGTGTCTTACTCATAACTGACATCATCATAATCATTATCATCAATCTTAACACCACCACCATGGAAAACAAATTAATGATCTACTAACAGTCACTTATTAAAAATAATAAAATAGAAAATAAAATTTTCTTTTAGTTTGGTAGCTTGGTTTTCTAGGTACCAATCCATCAATCTTCTTTCCATTTTGTGGGTGGGTTGATGCGGTGGGGATGCCTTCAAGGCACTATTAACTCCTGATAACAGTTTTCTGGGGGAAACGTTGGAAATGGTTCGCCAATGCTGTTTTCCTACTATTAAGAGAGAGTGTCTGGCTCAAAGCTGCTCTGTTGGTTTTGTGCCTATGGCAGGTCTAGAACTCATGGTCCCCATCTTGAAGGGACCACTTCCAACACCATGATTATGTGCCTCAATAAGATGGACTCTTTAAAAAAGCGCACATGATTTTGATGAGCTGGTTTTCAATAGAGGCCAATTGTTAAGCTACATTTGGGTAGGAACATGGTTGAATTTCTCAGGGAGGAAAAGTAAGGTGAGAATGAGACATGAAACTGGGTCTCACTCTTACTGTACCTCTAGTCCTAGAAATTCATTTTTTTCTACCCAAATGCACCTTAGCCATTGGCCTCTATTGAACACCAGCTCACCAAAACCATGATGCTCTTTCCAGATTTCATCTTATTATATAGGCATAGACTCAAAGTGTTGGAAGTGATATTGGAGTGTGGGAATTCTCACATTATCTTGGACAATGGTTATCCAATCTTTTCTTGAAAACCTCCAGTGATGAAGCACTCACAGCTTCAGGTAGCAGGCTTTTTCAATGCTTAATAGCTCTCATAGTTAGGAAATTCTTTCAAATTTAAAGTTTGGTTTCTCTCTGTAAAGTTTGCAGCCATGGATTCTTGGTTTATCTTTGAGTGCTATGGAGAATAAAATCCACACCCTTGACCATCCCATTATATATTGGAATATTGTTATCATGTCTCTCCTTAGCAGAGGTGGTATTCAGCAGGTTTTCACCAGTTCTGGAGAACCGGAGCAGAAATTTTGAGTAGTTCAGAGAACCAATAAATGCCACTTCTGACTGACCCCGCCTCCATCTATTCTCTGCCTCCTGAGTCCCAGCTGATTGGGAGTGAATGGGGATTTTGCAGCAACCTCCCCCTGGAGTGGGATGGGAATGGAGATATTACAGTATCCTTCCCCTGCCATGCCCACCAAGCCATGCCACACAGCCACACCCACAGAACCAATAGTAAAGATGTTTGAATCCCACCACTGCTCCTTAAATCATACCAAGTTTCTTTTTAAACATTCTTCATAGAATTTTCAAACCCCTTACCATCCTTGTTGGGCCTCTTTGCATCTTTCCAGAGCAATTTAGAAAAAAAATATTCAGAATATCACACACCAACTATGAGCTAGCTATCCCCCCAGATAATTATGTTTTTCATAATCTTAAACCTACAGCATATACACAAAAGTCTTACTGTATCAAACTACTTGTGACTGGTGAACTGCTCTTGACTCATTGGGGAAACAGTGGAAAGATCTTGCACCAGAAACAATGTTTTCATTTAGGAAATACAGTATGGAATACCATTTGTTTTTGAACCTCAAGTTTTAATCAATCAATTAAAGTGTATTTTATCCATCCCCCCCAATGAACTGCACTTTAATCAAAGAACCAAGTTGTACAGCTTCTCTTCTTTCCTCTTTTTCTATCTCCAGTTCCTTATTTGATCTTTGGTGAACACAATTCATTTCATTTATGTTTCTGCGTGAGGTAAAGAGAAAAAAAAAAGGAAGCCATACCTGGATTCAGAACATTCCATTAAATGGATAGTTTGCATGTATCTGTGTTTGTGTGTGTATATTGCTTTTTGTTGCTTTTTTATTTAAAGTTGTGTTGTCAAAGTTACTGTGACAGCTCAAAACTGTTAGGTATGATGTGTCAAGAAAATGTACTGAGAGAGAAAGAACATGGAGTGACTGTCAAAAACCCCAGGAGAAATTCCAAGCTCTGTATCCCTGCGAATATGGTCTTAAAACTATTATGATTATTGTTCTAATTGTACGGATACAGACCCCTACAGATCGCTAAGAGTTAATGGCATGCCGTATAATGAATTCAATAACGACAAGTTTAAAAAGGTCTAATTAGTGAATAACCGCTTTATTATGAAAAGAAACGGTAATGAATTTAATAGCTCAAAATCATTAACAATATTTAGTTTGCTGGTACTTGTACTGCATTCTCTTCATTAATATGAACATTTAATATGTTTTAAAATGGATTTGTAATACTTTCTGGGTCACAGGGTCACACTGACAGAACAAGTGTAATTATTTCACTAATTGTTATCTCTGGATGTTTGTGCTCTAAACTGCAGCCTATTTAGGTGGTAAGTTTGGGGAAGAAATGCTGCAAAAATGAAATAAATAAAGTAATTAAAGGAAGGGAAGTTAAGAGGACAGAATTATGCATGTAGAGTTGGGAGTAAGCAGAAGATATTTAGAACTGTGAATGGCTTTTTCCCATACCCAATTGAAAGCCTGCCATAAACCCTCGGCTGACAGAGTTCCCTATAGATTTGTGTGGACTATGGCCTTTGAAGAGGCTGCTGTACAAAAAAAAATGTTTTGTCTCTTGCCTCAATGAGGTCTCGCTGGCAGGAGAATTCTGGAAGTTGAAGTCCACACATCTTCAAGTTGCCAAAGCTGGGAAACATTAAAAAAGCATTGCAGGATTAAACCGGCAGAGCTATGAATCAGCTTCAGTCCTTGGTTCAGAAAACATGCCAAAACATAGAGTCTCAAAGTGTTAGTCATTTGGGGGATTAAATGGTCTTGCCTTGTAATGCTTGCAGACTGTTTTGTAATGATTTATTGGTCCTAATGTCTGGCAGCCTTGGTGGATCACTGTGCACCATGTTGATCGATAGCACAAGAGAAGTGAGTACTCCGCAAAGCCAGAGCTACAAATGTTGCAACAATGGTGCCCACACATGTCTGTCCAACATGTGGCAGAACATTTCATGCCCATGTAGGCTTTACCATCCACCTGTGGACACATTGTGGACAGCCCACAACCTGTTCGATGTCAAGCTCCTCTTCGAACACAATGGACGAACATCGTTGGTCCTAATAAAGGTACCATCACATAATATCTTATTTCATCTAATGCATTGTTATGATTATAACTATAATAAACAATTTCCAAAAAAACCTTCTTCAATTCGGTTTTTTTTATTTTAGTGTGAGGTGGGGGAGTGCTGTCTTCTAATGATTCTTGACATAACTCTTGCATTGCTGAACTCCCACAAGATAGACATTTGCTTATTTTTTCTCAGTTTCTTGCAATTCACAAATGAATAGACAAACAATTTGCAGGACTAGAAATGGATTGTGTTAGATATCAGTCCTAACTACAGTGGTTTCCACCAAGGTCCTCTGTTTCAGCGGGAACAAAGGTTTAATCCTATTGGTCGAAGGGTCTAACAGCTCCCTATAAAAGGGCTGCTGTCAGACTCAACCTTCGCTGGATTGTTCTCACTTGTTGTACTCAAGAAAGAGCTGTTGTTACTGTTAAACCTGTGTGTGCCTATCCATTACCCAATCTAACACTCGTGACGAAGGTGGGATTGGAAGGCAACTAGGTGAACCAAAAAGAGCGTAGCAATCCAGCAAGAGCATCCAGCCCGGAGCTCAGTGTGGCTTCAAGCAGCCATTTTTGAGTGGCAAACTCAAATCGCCCTCTGTACACAAAATGGCTATGCACGCCCCACCGACTCCGTATGACCCGTATGACCCAGTCATTGAGAATTGTACATACTATGATTTGACTGCTTGCTCGAGGCAAACGACCTCATGGGCCTTCCTGAAGGCCGCAAGAAGAACATGTTCCTTGGATACTGGGGCCAGGAAGTGTTCGAAACGGCAAAAAACCTTTCTGAGCCAACACCACTTCAAGCAGTCGCCTGGTCTGTGCTGCAGCAGACGCTAAGGAACCATTATGTGCCCAAGCTGTCCAAGCACGTTCGCTGGCAGGAGTTTAACATCAGGAACCAGAAAGAGGGTGAATCAATTAATGAGTACATTGCAGCACTTCGCAAGGCCACAGTGTACTGTGAATTTCGAGACCTCGATGAGCTGATTCTGGACTGCATAATTTGCGGCATGCGGGACATTACCCTGCAGAGGAGGTTACTCGCTAAATCTAACCTCACTCTGCAGATAACCTTGGACGAGGCCAGGGTGTCCGAATCAGCTGCGAAATCTACTGAGACTCTGCAGCGCAAAAGCGTACCACAAGACACGTGAAAGAGTACACACGTACATCACGAGGCTGCAGAGCCCCAGAGCTCAGAAGGCGAGGAAAATGACAGCTTCTGCATGCACAGTAGCCACGCTCAGCCGGCATGCAAATTCAAATCACATCTCCCGCCTTGCGCTAGCTGCGGAGGAGACCATGCCAAGTTGGCTTGCCATTTCTGCGACACAACTTGCCAGCACTGCGAGTAAAAGGGGCACATCACCAAGGTGTGTCGGAGCAAATTCTCTGCCACCACCTGGCAGCCTAGAAGCGCACCAAGCTGCCAACAGAGGCCCAACCCAGGGGCCTGGCAGAAGCCGCCATGGCGCTCAGAGGGCAACAATAGAGTCACCTACCATACGTCAATTGGCCTACAGAAGCAGCATCTACGCACCCCTAACATCTGCCTACACGATTACCAGGGAAACCGGGTCCCCATCGTGGGCCAAGGAACCTTCCAGGTGAAATCCAAGCAGTTCAGTGGGAAACTCCCAGTGACAGTGGTCAGCGGCAACCTGCAGAGCCTCCTAGGGCTAGATTAGTTCCAAGCCCTGGGCCTAGAAGTGACCGGTATCAACACCTTAAAAGACGATGGCACTGAGGCCATCTTTAAGAGGTTTGAGGACGTCTTCAGCATTGGTCTGGGTAAGTATGTGGGGACTCCAATTTCCTTTAGTTTGGACCCCAACATAGCCCCAATTAGGCTAAAATCCAGGAGAGTACCTTTTACTCTCCACCCCAAAATTGACAGGGAAATTGACAAGCTCGTGAGCCAGGGAATCCTAGAACCGGTTGATCACGCATGCTGGGAGACCCCTATAGTGACACCTGTCAAATCTGATGGGTCTGTCCACATCTGTGCGGACTACACGTGCACAATAAATAAAGTGCTACAACAAAGCGCCTACCCTGTACCCATTGTACAGCACCTACTTCATTCACTAGGCCCAGGAAAAATCTTCACAAAATTGGACATGGCACAGGCATACCAACAGTTGCCTGTAGATGGTGCTATGACAGAGGCCCAAACCATTGTGATGCACAGGGGTGCATTAAAATGCCACCACCTGCAATTTGGCATTGGTATCACCCCTGGACTGTTCCAAAGCGTCATGGAATGGCTTTTGCAGGGGATTACAGGAGTTGTCCCCTATTTTGACAACATCTTGGTATCAGCCACAAACGAGGCGCAACTTTTAAAACAAATATGAAGAGTTTTGGCTCGAATTAGAGACAAAGGCCTTCCTCTCAAAAAAGAGAAATGCCAAATTAATGTGCCAAGGGTTGAATTCCTAGGGTACCTGATCAATGATTCTGGGATTCACCTGACTACACAAAAAAAGCTATTCAGGACACCCCGAAACCTTTCGATCAAACTGAGCTGCAGGCGTTCCTCAGGGTCCTTAATTTCTACAGTGTCTTTCTCAAACAGAAAGCCACCATTGCTGAGCCCTTACACCGTCTCCTGGCTAAGAACACAAGGTGGTCCTGGGGCAGAGCCGAGGCTGCCGCATTTGCCGCAGTAAAGCAACTCCTGTCAGCGGACTCCTTTCTAGTCCAATACAACCAGACCCTGCCATTGGTGCTGACCTGCGACGCTTCCCCCTTCAGCGTCAGTGCTGTCCTCAGCCACTGCATGCCCAACAGAAATGAAGCCCCTATTGCATTTTACTCCAGGACCTTGTCTGCTGCTGAGCGGAATTACAGCCAGTTGGACCTTGGCTGGAGTAAAGAGGTTCCAGGACTTCAAACTGGTTATGGACCACAAGCCATTGTTGGGCTTACTGGCTGAGGGCTGACCTACCCCAGTGTCACTTTCTCAACGGATGACCCGGTGGACCATCTTCCTAGCCACCTACTCCTAACGCCTCATCCACCGACTAGGCTCCACTTTGGGGCACGCTGACATGTTGAGCAGCTGCCCGCTGCCTGAACGTCTCACTGAGCCTACCCCCAAGATGCCAATCCTCCTCATTGACTGCCTTGAGACTGGGCCTGTCTCGTCCAGTGACATTGCCCGTCACTCTGCCAAGGACTCCACCATCAAGCAAATTTTGAACTGGAGTGGAGGGGTGGCCCAAGAGGCCTGTTGGGGTTGATTTTAAAATGTATTTTGCCAAATGTGATGAGTTATCAGTTGTTAATGGCTGGGTAGAACAACTACCAGGTAGTTGTTCCACCCAAACTATGCACTGCAGTATTAGAGGCTTTACATGCAGGACATCCTGGAATTGTCAGGATGAAATCTTTGGCTAGGAGTTACGTGTGGTGGTCTAACATGGACAGGGAGATTGAAGAGTGGGTGATTACCTGCACGCTGTTCCAGGAGTCCAGACCAGCTCCCCCTGCTAAGGAGTGGGAGCAACCTCAAACACCATGGTCTAGGGTGCACATTGACTTTGCTGGCCCAGTTCATGGCCAGACATTTCTCGTAGTTGTGGACGCCTACTTGAAATGGTTAGAAGTAGTCCTGATGACTTCCACTATGGCAGAAGTGGTCATCAAGGTACTATGAAGACTTTTCTCCATGCATGGCCTGCCTGACGTCTCGGTCTCGGATAACAGGCCCCAATTCATGCCCATGCAATTTGAGACCTTCTTAGCAGCTCAGGGAATAAGGCATGCCCTGGTCGCTCATTTCTATCCGGCCTCCAATGGTTAGGCGGAGAGAATGGTGAGATCTGCAAAAGAGGTCCTCTCTAGGATGGGCCCGGGAGATTGCCAAACACGTGTTGATCACTATTTGCTAATTCAGCACATCACACGCAGTGCCACTACAGGGAGAAGCCCCTCCAAGCTTCTCATGGGTTGCCAGCTAAGGTCCCACTTAGACCGTCTACACCCCAATTATTCTGCCTCATTGCCCCCAGACTCCACAAGCAAGATTCGGACATTTAGCATAGGGGATTTGGTATACGCCCACAACTATGCTGGGGGAATTCTGTGGATTCCTGTCACAATGATAGGCATCACTAGCCCTCTCTCTTACCTTTTAGAGCTTGAGGACGGTAGGAATTGGAGAAGGCATATTGACCAACTCCGTGGCCGCCTCTCCAACTCCACTCTTAAACAACCAGAGGTAACTCCTGCACAAGTTAGCCAAAGCCCTACCCAAACAGAGCAAACACTCACTCCTTCCACGGCCAGTTCAGGCCCGAGGGTACCGGAAAACTTATCTGGTTATGTTGCAGGCCCGCAGCGAGCTCCAAACGGACCGGCTCTAGAAGCTCCAGCTGCGGCCTGTGAAAGGTTCCAGGAGCTTCCACCAAGCGGAGCTATGCAGCAAACAGGTCCGTCTGACCTGTCAAAGGAAACCCCTCCTACTGAACTGTGCAGGTCAGGCAGAGCTACCCAAAAGCCTGCCTACCTGCGTGATTACGTTACAAGTGGGATTGTTCCAATCTGAGGGGAGGGGTGTTAGATATCAGTCCTAACTACAGTGGTTTCCACCAAGGTCCTCTGTTCCGGTGGGAACAGGGGTTTAATCCTATTGGTCGAAGGGTTTGACAGCTCCCTATAAAAGGGCTGCTGTCACATTCAACCTTCGCTGGATTGTTCTCACTTGTTGTACTCAAGAAAGAGCTATTGTTACCATTAAGCTTGTGTGTGCCTATCCATTACCCAATCTAGCAGATTGCATGTTTGCTATCAGTCAAATCCTTTCCAATACAGAATAAAAATGTGTAAACATTTATAAATATCTTCTTTTACTGAAAGCTACCAAAGCCAGATTCAAAAGATAGAACTATTGTTTTGATCAAAATTTTACACTAAATGTGCAATAAAATTGAGAAGTCTCACTTTGTCTAAGTGCACATATGTTACAACTTATTTGAAATTGGAAAATTCTATTTCCAAAGAAGGGCCATATCAATGCAAGATTCAGCTAGTTATCCCTCAGAATAATACTTTTAAAAAGTTAAGGAAACTTTCTTATTTGCATAAATCAAAATTTAAAAGAGATAAGTATCATTCTTCTGCCTCTTTTTCCCTGAAACCAGGAAGGCTTTGATTTTCTAATATCTGTTACTTTATTGAATTTTATGATATGCTATATGTTATGTTATTTTATGATATGCTATATGTAACTGCAATAATAAAGTTAATTGTTAGATAGCATCAGCAAATTTAAAAATTTAAGAAGCGTGTGGGATTTCCTGGCTTCCAGTCATGGCTAATGCACTAAAAGTCAACAGAATTCTGAATCTTGCTTTGGCTTCATCCCTGAATGGGACAGAGCTGGACTGCTTCTGAATAAGTCAGAGAGAAATCAGGCTATTTTCTTCATCATCAAACTGGTGATGACTTAATTTAGTAAATACAGTTATTAATTTCCCCCTGTATTTTTTTTGCTGCCAGCTAGTAATGATCTGGATCCTTGCAATCCAGATCTGGTAGTCCTAAGTAAACATTTTACATTAATCATTGGAGCAGCACTTAATCCCTGAGCTGTTATAGGCTTACTTCCAAGCAATTAATCAATGCATCTGTCACTCACAAAACCTATTAAAGAATTAAGAGACTGCTTCCCAACTCGGCTACCTGTTGCGTATACCTCTGCATTGGCCATGATAGCTTATACAACTATGCTTTCTTGTTTAAGAATTCCCACCACAATCCATAAATATAATAAGTAATCCTACAACTATCACTATGAGACATGGTCCCAAATTGTAAACTGGGTGCATATTTGTACTAAGTCAGTGAACATTGCTCCAGAATTCATCTCAAAAATTAAGCAGGTCTTCTTTCTGTATTCTGGAAGACTTTGATCTGTGAAGGCCTCTTAATAGTCAGAGGACAGAAGTGACAATAATACTATAAAAGAATGGAAGGAATCAGGACACATAACAGATTATATTCCAGAGTTCTCCCCTATATCACAAAAAACTAAAATTCTTGTTCAGGTCATACTCTTTGAGAGGTTGGATAGTTGCCAAAGAGGAGAAAACAAATAATTGACAAAGAGAATAAAGGAGACCATGAATTTACAGGGGGAAATTATACAGGCTAATTTTTACAAATTATCTACCATATGCAAATTTTCAGCCAGTCTTTGCCCTGTTTTAGAAATAAAGGCTATAATTTAAACAGAAAGGTAATCCATATCACCAGAATGTAGAAGAAACATTGCCAAAAACTCACTCAGTCTGATGTTGATGGGCACTCTGCTTTCTCTTTTCCATGAGTCTTTAAAACTGGAGTCCACTGGATAGTCTTTCAGACAGAGAAATGAGAAAGGCCATGGACTGCATAACATTGCTTCTCAATGGATGGACGCCCAGCTCTGTTGCCTGCATATACCAGACTTTTACACATGAAAGCTCTGGAATTTCTTAAAATAGAAGAAGCCCTTTTGACCCTAATACTGGGCTCAAATGTTTACTGAAGAATCTAAGTGGGAACATCATCCTTGATATAAACAATATGAAAACTGCTAGGTTTTCAGCTATATTGCAAAGAGAGCTGGAAGCAAAAGTTACACAGAATAATCTCAGATGCCATTTCTTCTTTACCCTTTATAATTTCAGCACTAATACAAACCCACAGGGCATCAGATGGTAGCAGCTTCTTGATGAAAACAGTGTAACTTGAAGTGAGTGACATCACAGAGTTAAATAAATTGGACAGGGCAGTGACTCAAGGCAACTTTGCTTTCCCTGTGACCACGTGGGAGACACACAACATTTTGTTAAAACGACTGAGGTTCTCCTGTTTTCCAGGTCAATGGATGTTGGGAGCCTCACCAACATGACACTGTGGACCATGGAGGAGGGAGCAGAATCAATAGTAGATGCACTAAGGGGCACTTTATGGTGAAGACAAAGGAAAGAGTACAGTTTGTTCAAAAGCAGAATTCAGGATGCAATCGAGCAGGAAAATGAAGGAGGGGGTAGGGAAAAGGAATGACTCTCCGAGACTGTATTTTGAATGTACCTAATCTGCATCATGAGCTTAAAATATTTTAATCATTCCAATATTTGGAATTTCATATGTGATTATATTTAATGGTTGGCATGGGGTTGAATTTCATTTGATAGCTAAAATCTCTGGAAGGTTTCACTAGACATGACAAAGAAAGGTTAAAGAGGGTTTTTTTTAAAAAAAAATAGTTGTAGCCAGGGAAGTATGCAATTTATTTGAGAATACAACATTAGGGAGGAGAAAATTACCCTTTTCCATTGTGCTATTTTCCTAATACAGTAAAATGTTTCTGTACAGATCGGCACACATTTATTTTTTCAATTCAAATGATTAAAATTCCTTAAGACAATAATATTACCCTATGTTCAATCTTAAAACTGCAAGAAAGACTATTTTATCATAAGCATCCCTTTTTCTATGCAACTTTCTTAAAGACACACATCTGGGTGGGGGAAAATTAATGGGCAGTAGGAGACCCCATTAGTTGTTTCTTGTCCAGGCCACAACAAAGTCCATTGTGTGGAACATAGCTCTCATTGAAATGCCTACCTGATTTCTTTTACCACTCCATTGAAATCCAGAGTACCATGTGTGATACCTAATGCCTACCTAATCAGCCACTAGGATTTATAATAAAAACTCAGCCAAGTGGCAGACTAATTGAGACCGGGTATGAGCTGGGGTGCAGTGCACAAGCTGCTCTCAATATATTTAAATGTAAACTGTGTAGCCAGCAGCTGGTACAGATCCCCAGGAAGCTTTGTGTACTGCACCTTTCTGACATGTAAACACAAAGCTCTATAAAAGCAGATGAAAAGACTAAACATGGATGCATGGCATGCCAGAAATAAAGGCTCCCATACACTGTTAGAGAAAACTCGAGAGAATGTGGTGATATCAGAGCTATCAGGTTAAGTTTGTTTTCTTCGTGGAAACCTCTCCTTTTAAAGTTAATTATATCCCAAAGCAATACACATTTCTTGCTAACATGTATAATACCAGGTTCTCATGCACTAAAGCCTTCAACAGAGTGAGATTTAAATTCTGCTAATATAGAAATAACTGTGGATCATATTTACCCTTGTCATAGAAATAGCTATATCCTCTTCTTCTCCACTCCTCACAATAAAAATATATTCTTCATCGCCAAGGATGAAAACCTTAATGATATGTTTTAGGGGCCCAGCAAAGCATCTTCAATCAGTAAAGTGACTCTGATGGAAATGTAAGTAGCAAAGATAGATCCAGATTAATACAGATGTCCTGTGCATGATTGTATATGTTTTAGAATTATGGTGGGAGAAAATGTATTTCAGAATTGAATTTGACAGGCATCAAGAGCACAACAGATACAAATCAAATCTTCACTACTTACTAGACAAATAGATGTAAATCTTAGGGATGTGCAGACTGTAAGCCCTTGGCTTCACTGAGGCCCTTTGCCATGTAAAGATGTGTTCCACCATCTCAAGAAATAGTTGAGGCTGTGCATCCATCAGCTGATCCACCTTGCAAGCAGCAGCTTCTGCACTTGCAACAAAGGCTCCATGGCTGAGCAAAGCACCCACACACCAGATTAGAAGCCACATGCTGATTTGCAAGACACTTCCAAGGAATGCTTTGTTTCAATCATCAATAAAGCAAAGGGTCCCTTCCAAGAACTGCACAGCCTTAATAGATATGACGTTCAGAACAAAATGTGACTTTTTGCAAAGACATTGAGAAGGAGAAGGAGAAAGAGGAGGCATCAGATCATTTAACACTTTATTTAACTTACTTTCAGCAAGTGATAACCTAACACCATAGTAGTTAGCACATAAGATCCATAATAATCTTTGCATCTTTGTTAGATCACAAATAAATAAAGTGATCTTCTTTGGCTTTTTATTTTCCCCAGTCTGTAATTGGCTACTGAAATCTTTTCAATATCCCCAAAACTTTAATTACAAATGCACTGGGAACATCTTCTTTTCCAAAGAAACAATGTACCAGTAAATTCTTTTGTACCAATGGACAACCCTTGAGTTTTTGGGGACAACCCAACAGACTAACACACTGGCTGTTGTGCTTTCTTGTACCTTATACACCATTTATCTTTCCTGTTCCATTTGGTGTGTAACCTTGTAGCTTGACACTGTTTATGCATTCTATTTTTATACCTAATCCCACAATGCCAAGAAATTAGTCAGAAAATACACTCTCCTGGATTTAGAAGCAGGATCCCAATTGACAAGCACCCACCATCAGAAGCTCCACCAGCAAATGACTGCCTTAGCTTCACAGACTATGTAAATTGAGATGTTTTTTATGCTATATACAGTAGTTCCATTATTATCCTTCCTTCTTTCCCAGCACAGTATCTCTAGTATATGCATTATTATTTTGCATACCAATCTTCATAATGCTTGCATCTGCATTCCTGAGATGTGATGTAAGGCCTACTTGTTTGCTATGCATTTAAAAATTCTGTAATAAAAAGATGAATCAGAGAATATATAATAAATGTACAATACATTCTCATAGCAATAGCAGTTAGACTTATATACCGCTTCATAGGGCTTTCAGCCCTCTCTAAGCGGTTTACAGAGTCAGCATATCGCCCCCAACAATCCGGGTCCTCATTTTACCCACCTTGGAAGGATGGAAGGCTGAGTCAACCTTGAGCCGGTGAGATCTGAACAGCTGATCTGCCGAACTAGCAGTCAGCTGAAGTAGCCCGCAGTACTGCACTCTAACCACTGCGCCACTTCGGCTCATAGGCCAGAGTCCATTGAACTGGGTGATCAACTTGTTTCTAAGGTAGCATAAAATGCTCAGATGTTTCTGACGTTTCTAAAAGCTACCTAAAAACATTTGTGGTTAAATAAGTTCTTTCCTCAAAGAAATATCTCACATTGACTCCTCCCACTCCTCAGACTCATATCATTCCAGGATTATCCATGACACCAATGGGAGGTTTTTTTTTAAATACAAGACAGCTGGAGGGAGTAAGATTGGTAAAACTGTGAGTGGGGATTATGGAGGAAGAATGAACAGTCACCCTCATCCTTGTGTGGAAATGAGAGTCTTGCACAAACACAAGGGCATCTCTATTTTTATCAGTGAAATGTTGGAGGCTATTTTATCATTGTCTTCCTGTTTCAAAATTGTCCTTGAGCCTAGCTTGACCTCAGTGCATTAGATGATGCAGCAAATAACTGCTTGAGAGTTGGGTGTATGTGTGTACTTATCTGTCCAAGAACTGCAAAGCTGAAATAAACTGTTAAAACTGGGGTATGACATTCTGCCATAAAACAGTGTTATTAAGAACTTTCAGCTCATTATTCAGAAGCCAACCCAGGTCAACTTTCTAGATATATGATTTAGAAAGCAATATCTCATCATCTTTACAAGAATCTGAAGTCCATTCTTATGTCTTTCATCACTTGTAGGAAATATTATGCACAGCAAGGCAATCTGTTATCTCTTCTTATTTTCCTGTGTGTAAATTTATCTCTCCATCTCAGCCTTTTTATCAGCCCAGCTGATACCAGAGAAATGCACATCTCATTTTAGACCTAACCTCATTTTTCTCTTCCTCAGTCACTTCCCCATTTTTAATCAGTGTTGATACTGAGTGACTCAGTCAATAACATTGTCCCTTTGGTTCTTCAAACAGTCATATACAGAATCTTCAAATTCTACAGATGCTTCTCAAGAGTTCTACAAGAAAAACATCAGTAATGAAGAGTTAAGCTGCCTCAAAAGACTACTTGTTCATTACTACTTGTTAACTGCAAAGTGTAGTTTTTCTAAAGAGCATTTTCTGTTTGCACAGAACAACAGCTAGAGACAATGTATCACATCAGTGACCAATATAAATAGTGAATAAACAGCCAGTTGGACTCCAGAGAACTCTATGTTCACTAAAGTTCCCACCATAGGACAATTCCTTATCAGTGAGAATGTCAGCCACCATTGACTTAACTGTTCCATAACTCAAAGTGATAAAGAGTAGAATTTGGGCAATTTGTAGGCAGCCCTTTATTTCTGCAACTCACAAAGTCTTCTACTAATGAAGTACCAACATTCAGTGGCAAAATAATGAATATAATTTCCTGCCATTTTTTCTGGGAAGCAAAAAAAAAAATAAAATTTATTAAGTCTTTGAATAATCATAATGGACCTAACCCTGTAGGAATAAGGAAAGAAAACTGCCAATACTTATAAAAAAAGAACATATCCATTACACACATCCATTTATCTAATGTAATGACCTTGTTATTTTGTTCTTCCCAAGATCCCTGATTGCCTACAAATCCCTTTTCTATGATCTGCTCATCTGACTCTCTTCTTTCTTTTCCCCACCATTCACCCACATTAACAATTTCTTAGGCTTGGTGGCAAGTTTGTGGCATCTGTGCAGCAACATTTGCAGAAATAGAAGTGTGAACCCAACATTGTTATATATTCTGTGTCCAGCTCTTTGATCAACCCCAATTGAAATATGAGTTCCCAATCATATCTTGATTTCCTGACTAGATCTGCATTGCCTTATTGCAAGTGATTTGTATTCAGGTTAGACCCCCATCCTTGCTATCATGCTGGTCAGGTGGTAAGAAGGAAAATAAGTTTCAATCATCCTTTTGTCCAAGCATATTGAAAAGTCACAGCAAAGAATATGCTTTCCATTCTATTCAATATTTAACTGGATTTCTTTACAGTGTTGCTAGTTATGTCTGTAAATTACTTTGATTTTCTTATCTATGTATCTATGTGTCTGTCTGTCTGACTGACTGACTGTCTGTCTGTCTGTCTGTCTGTCTGTCTACCTCCATCCATCCATCCATCCATCCATCCATCCATCCATCCATCCATCTATCTATCTATCTATCTATCTATCTATCTATCTATCTATCTATCTATACCAAAGACAAACAATCCATTTGTTGACCTTCATTTTGGAAAACTAGGAACTCAAGGGAAATAGAATAATATCATGATCATACAAGTGGCTAAAGCGGAGTTTGTGTGACTATTTTTTTTAAAAAATCTTGATATGCTAATGACTTTTGTTGGCTTGCTTTTTATTTTAATCAAACATCACAGGATACTAAAAACATTTGATTTGAAAAATAAAATTGGGGGTGGGGGGGAGAAACTGCTAATGGTGAATTGATTTATCTAAGATTACAATTCAATAATCTTGCACATTTTTTTTCCTATGCTGGTTGCTACTCTGTAACAGAAATACACTTCCCCTTTGGCAGTTAAAAATGCAGAACCAGTACATTAATTTACTTAGACCTTGTTCCTCTTTCATGGTAATATGCTAAATCATCTGCCTGAGGGGGCTGCCTCTCTCTACGAGTGCAGGGGGTGGGTGGGTTTCGTGTGGTATATCTGGGGATAAAAGCAAAGCAGCCAAGTCCGAATCCTTCTTTCTGCTTAGGAATCATCCCCCCAAAACACCAATTTAAGGACACTTTCTCCTAGGGACACCTCCCAAATATTAAAGAGGATATCACTAAAACCCATTTGATGTCCATATCAGTTCGTTTCTTTCAAGATGCTCTAAAAAATAAATAAAATAAAATAATAATAATATTAAATAGCTTTACCTTGCATTGGCCAGATCTATTAAGATAGATCTTAATAGCCACATTCTTATGGCTGTCATAGCATTTAGCACTGTAATGTTTGTTGTGCAAATAATTGACCAAGATATGCAAGGGGCAAAAGAAAGAAGGAGGGAGGACTGTTCTCTCTCCCTCTCCCTCCCTCCCTCCTTCCCTCCCTCCCTCCCTCTCCCTCCCTCCCTCTCTCTCTCTCTCTCTGTGTGTGCCACAGCAGTTGTCTCTAACAACCTGGTGCAATTACTAGGGATATTCAGGCTACTTTGTACCATTGCTACAGAGAATTGCTGGACCTGCACTGGTGACCCTTGCCAATCTCAGCTACTGCCACTGGGACTGCTGAGATCTGCCATCCACCTACATAGCTTCCTTTCCTCCCCACCAACCAGCCTTCCTCTTTCCCTTTTTCTCAGCCTGTCATCAATCTTCCTAAAATGACAGCAGACAGATGTTAGCCTTTGCAAAGATCAAATGAAATCTATGGCTTTAGGGCTGTTCACCACAGAGCAGCGAGCTTGCACCAGAAGCTGGGCACCAACAGTTACCTCCTTTGCATCAGCCAGCCTGGAATCAATTTGGCAGCTATCGCCATCTTCTCTCCACGGGCAACAGGGACCCCTGAAAATAGATTCTGACAAACTTCTCATGCTTTTTGGCGCTCCAAAAGAGCAGCTTCTGGATGAGGTGGGAGTTTTGCTTTAAAACAAAAACAAAAAGCAGCTCAACTGAAATTCTGAAGAAAATGCCTTTTGGTTCCCTCTTCTTTTAAAAAAAATAATAATAAAAAAATTAAACATTATTCTTTGCGTTGGATACCACAGACCACTGGAAAAATATAAGGGTTAATTTGAGTTTATACTTTCTGGACCTTATATGTTCAGGTCCCTGAATGGGGCTAGAATAATGGAAGGGGGAAACAGAATTGACTCTGCACATAAATATGCTGCATGAGTCTTTGTCTTGTGCATTTTTTTCACTTAGATATCTGGGCATATTTATCCCCAGTAGAAATGTTTAACTAATCTGGTAAATGTCAAACCATATGGTACATGTTGTAAGGATTTTGTCAGTCCTTTTCTCTCTTCCCTGTCCCCTTTAACTGTTTCTGAATTTCTCTTCAGATACTCTGTTTTTTAGACCAAGTAAATGCCATTTGGAAATGGATGATACATCTGGCTTAACCAGTTCTGATTTTCTCCTGGACTTAGAGAGATGCTGGGTTCTGTAGTCCCATAAACTCTCTTTTTCTTTATAAGGAACAGGTCCTGGCTGATGCATAAACAAAATATCTAGTACTGGGCCATTAGAAGAATTTAGGAGGACTTTGTGCCACATCAAAAGCAACTCTGCTCTCTGTGATCTCACCGCATCATCAGCATTGGAAGACTGAGACAAGTATACTTGATTTAAAAAGCTAGTGTTTTCTTTTACACCACTTTGAAGTGTACAATGGTGGCAAATATCTGTAGCTCAGGTGTAGAAGGAGGGTGGAGATTCATTCTCCAAGCTTGTGGGTTGTTTCCAAATGTTTCATTACCTGGCTAGGTGATATCTTAAGTGGAGTTCAGTGCCACTATGCCTCTGTTTATAAGCTTTGTGTGGTCAGTAGGTCTTGTGATGAGGAGGTCATGTCAGGTGAGGGTCTTGTGATGGCTCAATGTTGACTTTGAAGTGTTCTTGCCTCAGTCTCCCAGCTTTTGAATTCAAAATATCAGTGCCCCCTCCATGTCTCTTTTGGGCCTAGTGGGCCTAGTAGGCCTCTGCAGACTCCTGGGACCACAAATGGGCCACAGGGGGGCTCCCTCACATGCTCCCCCACCCCCCACGCATGCAGAAATGACCTCCTGATCCTCCCACACATGCACACATGTCTCCCCCATACTCCCCTATGCATGTGTGGCAGAGACCCCAAAATCAGCTGGCTGGCAGGAGGCACGCACACATGTATAGTTGAGGTGAGCTGGGATGACATCTCACATGCCCATAGAGAGGGCTCTGTGTGCAACCTGTGGCACACGTGCCATAGGTTCGCCATCATGGAAATAGAACATTATGAGCCATAGTGGTGCAGTGGTTATGATGTAGTATTGCAGGCTAACTCTGCCCACAGCCAGCAGTTCAATCCTGGCTCAAGGTTGATTCAGCCTTCCATTCTTCTGCTGTCAGTAAAATGAGGACCCAGATTGTTGGGGGTAATATGCATATCTCAGTACACTATTCAGAGAGCACTGTAAAGCACTATGGAGTGGCATATAGGTCTAAGTGTATTGTTATTCTAAAAATAATGTTTATTTTAAAAAAAATAACAATACAGTTGCCAGGTAATTAATACAAAATGGCTCCCAAATATCCCATTCATCAAAGGTATGGGCTTAATTGCTTTCGGGCCCTTACAGTATGTCTGTAAAAACAGCCACAACTTCAAAGTTTTCTGAAAGGTAAGCAGACTGGGGCCAATCAAACTTAGACATATATGTTCCAGAAAGCATGTGCTGCTATGGGAAAAGCTCCCTTTCTAGGTCTGCAAGATGACAATCTGTAGCAGATGGGACCTGGATTAAGTTCTTCTTTCCAACCTAATGAGACCAAGAGAAACTAAGGAGTCCCTCAGTAACCCAGGTCTTGCTCCATGTAGTGTTTTATAGGTTAAACTAGAACCTTGAATTACACCCAAAAGCAAACTTAGAAGCTAGTGCAGCTCAGAAAGCAAAGGTATAAATGGAAAAGATAGGTATGTCCATAAATGATCATGCTACTCTATCCTAAACCAAATAGAGCTTTCAAATGTTCTTCAAGGGGAGCCTCATTTTACATTATTTTACAATAGTATTTGTCAAACTTGTTATATTTAAATATCAGAAACAGAATATCAGAGTTGGAAGGAAACTTGGAGGTTTTTTTTTTTTTTTAGAACAAAACTTTTTTATTTTTCTTTAAAAAAAACACAAATATGTCATCATTTGTCAATCATTAAGACATTGAAGTACAATTTTTTTTTGTTGTGTGTACCCCTCCCTCCCTCCACCCCCCCACCCCCCCTCCTCCTTCCCCCCCCCCGACTTCCCAGAACCCGTACACGGTATGGATTTTTAACTAACACAGTCTAAAATCTATTGAGAAAAAAGAAATAAAGAAATTAATGACATTCTAGATTGACCTTAGCTTCTTCTTACTGAACTGACTTTTAACAGTTTAAATCATTTCTGATCTTAAGCATAGGCTAACTGGAATTTCTTAGTCCCGTATTTATTTTGTATATAGTCAATCCATTTTTTCCAGTCTCGTTTATATCTCTCATTTGAATGATCTTTGAGATATGCCGATATTTTAGCCATTTCAGCTAAGTTTGTTACTTTCAATGTCCATTCTTGGATTGTAGGCAAGTCTTCCTTCTTCCAATATTGCGCCACCAACAGTCTTGCTGCAGTTATCAGGTGCAGAGTCAAATTGGTCTCTACCACTGTAAAGTCAGTACATATACCTAGTAAAAATAACTGAGGACTAAACTTTATCCTTCTTTTAAAAACATTTTGCATGACCCACCATATTTTTATCCAAAATGCCTTAACCTTTTGGCAGGTCCACCATATATGATAATATGTAGCATCGAGAGAACCACACCTCCAACATTTAGGCTGTACATTCGGATACATAGAAGCCAACTTTTTAGGATCTAAATGCCATCTATAGAACATCTTGTAAAAATTTTCTCTCAGATTTTGAGCTTGTGTAAATTTCACATTTCTTACCCAGATTCTTTCCCATGTATCCAACATTATTGGTTCCTCAATATTTTGAGCCCATTTTATCATACAATCTTTAACTAATTCTGTTTCCGAATCCATCTGTATTAATACATTATATATCCTCTTTATATGCATTAAGCTTTGATCTCTTATTTGTTTAAACAGATTATCCTCAACTTGAATAAAACCAATTTTTTGATCTATTTTCCACCTAGCCTGTAATTGCCCATACTGGAACCATGTTTGAACTACCTTCTCCTCTTTTAATACCTCTAAAGATTTTAATTGTAATACCCCCCTTTCCGAGGTAAGAAGCTGTCTGTAGGTAATTCTGTCCTGTTTTTGTGCTGTATTCATATTTTCAATTGCGTGTCTAGGAATTGCCCACATGGGTAACTTGTCATTTAATTTATATTGGTATTTCTTCCAGACCCGCAATAAAGCATTTCTTAAAATATGACTTTTAAAGTTCTTATCCAATTTTTTGTTGAATAACAGGTAAGCATGCCAACCAAATACCAGATCGTGTCCCTCAATGTTCAGTATTCTATCATTGGTTAAGTGAATCCAGTCACTAATTACAGATAATGCCACTGCATCATAATATAGTTTTAAATTAGGTAGCTTCAATCCTCCTCTCTCACGTACATCTTGCATTATTTTCATCTTTACCCTCGGCTTCTTTCCTGCCCACACAAATTTATTGATACCCTTCTGCCATTCTAAAAGGTTCGCATCTTTTTTAAGTATAGGTAACATTTGGAAGAGAAATAAAAATTTTGGTAAAATGTTCATTTTCACTGCCGCTATCCTACCCAGCAAAGATAAGTGCAATTTCTCCCATTTTTTCATCTCTGTCTGTATGCTATGCCAAAGTGGTTCATAATTATGCTTATATAATTTCCCATTTGAGGTTAAAATGTTAACTCCAAGATATTTGACTTTTTTAACTACCTCACATCCTAGCATCAATCCTAATTCTTCCTTTTGTTTAATGTTCATATTTATAGCTAATATTTTGGTTTTTCCTAAGTTTATTTTAAAGCCCGACACTTGACCATATTGATTAATCATATTCATTAAAACCATACTGGATTCCTGCGGTTGTTCCAATATTATGACCAAATCATCCGCAAAAGCGCGGACTCTATATTCTTGCTGCCTAATCTTGATCCCTTTTAAACCATCCAAGCCCCGTATTTTATTCAACAATACTTCCAAAGTTATAATAAACAATAATGGGGACAAAGGACAGCCCTGTCTTGTACCTTTTCCAATTTGAAAAGAGTCTGTTAAATTTCCATTGACTATGATTTGTGCTGTTTGCTGTTGGTATATTGCTTTAATTGACTGTAAAAAATTATCTCCTATCTGCATTTTTTGCAATATCTTCAACAGAAATTGCCAGTTAACTCGATCAAAGGCCTTCTCAGCATCCAAAAATATAAACGCAGCAGGGATCTGGTTGTTCTTTCCCAAATATTCTAATGCATTAATAATTAATCTAACATTACTTTTCATCTGTCTCCCTTGTATAAAACCTGTTTGGTCCGTATGTATCAATTGTTGAGTGACCAACATTAACCTATTTGCTAATATTTTAGTAAAAATTTTATAATCTACATTCAGTAATGAAATAGGTCTATAATTTTTGGGTTGAGTAGTATCTTGATCTTCTTTGGGTATCAAAGATATAAACGCTGTCTTCCAAGATGGAGGGACTTTACCTTCCGTTTGAATCATATTAAATAATTCTCTAAGAGGTTCTACCATTTCTAACTGTAAGTTTTTATAGTAAACCACTGTCAAGCCATCTGTACCTGGTGCTTTCCCTGACTTTAATTGCTTAATTACCTGCAGGATTTCCCCCGAGGTTATTGGTTGATTCAGTTTTTGCCTGTGTTCTTCTCTAACTGAAGGTATTTTCTCTTTGTCTAAATATTTGTCTATGTCTAAACCATTAATTTTATCCCCTTTATACAGTTCTGTAAAAAATTCCCAGAAAGCCTTTTGAATATCTTCCTGTTGAAACACCTCCTTCCCTCTGTAAATCAGTTTAGATATATTTCGAGTTTTCCTTTTTTTCCTAATCTGATAAGCTAACCATCTGCCAGGTTTGTTTGCATTACAAAAAGTATTGTGTTTTGCATATAATAGATTAGTAGCCACCTGGTCAGAGATCAACATGTCAAATTGAGATTTTAATATGTTAATAGCTTCCTTAACCTTTGTATCGTCTGGGTTCATTGTTAACTCGAGCTCTTTTCTCTTAATTTCCTCTTCCAGTTCTGTTCGTTTTAACCCTTGCTTATTTCTATGTGTTTTATTTATATTCATCAAAACTCCTCTCATATACGCTTTGCTTGCGTCCCATACAAATTCCATAGATGTACCCTTATTCATATTCAAAACAAAATATTCAGATAGTAATTTTTTACAATCATTAATATACTTTTCATATCTAAATAAGTTTTCATACAATCTCCAAGACCTTCTTGCCTGCACTACCCTTCCCAACTCCATCCAAACTGGGTTATGGTCCGAAAGGATCCTAGCTGCAATCTTTGTTTTCTTGACCCTAGAAAGCAAATCATTAGTGGTTAGAATAAAATCAATCCTTGAGAGGGATTGATGCCTGTCCGAGAAGAAAGTGAAGTCACATTCCTCTGCATTTCTTTCTCGCCAAATATCTCTCAATTCAAAATCATCCATAATGTCAAAGAAAGATTTGGGTAACTTTGCTCGCATCTTGGTATTTAGGTGGGAAATCTTCTTATCTCTCTTAGTGTCTATCACTCCATTCCAGTCACCCAATAGTATACAGGAACTATAGTCCCACTGTACTAATTTAGCATGAAGATTTCTATAGAATCTATCTTGCTGTTGATTGGGAGCATAAATTCCCAAAAGTAATGTCTTTTTCCCTTCTAAGATTAAGTCTAAAGCAATATATCTTCCGAAGGGATCTGCTTCTATTAATTCAGCTTTCATATCTTTTCTTAAGTATACAACTATACCATTCTTCTTTTCCATAGCAGAAGCTGCAAAATGTTGACCAAGTTTTGAGTTGATCAAATATTTTTGATCAGTTGACTTGATATGAGTTTCTTGCAAACAAATTACATCGTTCTTAAACTGTTTGAGATAATGAAATATTTTCTTCCTCTTCTGTGGAGAGTTCAGTCCGTTGACATTCCATGTTAAAATCTTAGTTGTCATCTTTGGTTGGTTGAAGCATTTTTAGAGCTTCCTGCATGGCCTGTTTAACCTTAGGTCTAGCTCCTCCCATTGCTTCCAGATTTGTTGTTGTAGATCCTTGATCGATGGCCGATGATTGTTGATGCTGTTGCTTTTTAGCTTGTTTCTCCATACG